>NC_068424.1:71136599-71138413 GCF_023373465.1 Oncorhynchus keta
GTTGAATATCTATTATCCTTCTCTTCTACAGCTGAAATGATATGTTTGTTTTTCCTCTCTTTTGTTGTTCTTTTGTTGTTGTGGGATGCCACCGCCGTGCTCTCTCTCTCTCTCTCTCTCTCTCTCTCTCTCTCTCTCTCTCTCTCTCTCTCTCTCTCTCTCTCTCTCTCTCTCTCTCTCTCTCTCTCTCTCTCTCTCTCTCTCTCTCTCTCTCTCTCTCTCTCTCTCTCTCTCTCTCTCTCTCTCTCTCTCTCTCTCTCTCTCTCTCTCTCTCTCTCGCTCTCTCTCTCTCTCTCTCTCTCTCTCTCTCTCTCTCTCTCTCTCTCTCTCTCTCTCTCTCTCTCTCTCTCTCGCTCTCTCTCTCTCTCTCTCTCTCTCTCTCTCTCTCTCTCTCTCTCTCTCTCTCTCTCTCTCTCTCTCTCTCTCTCTCTCTCTCTCTCTCTCTCTCTCTCTCTCTCTCTCTCTCTCTCTCTCTCTCTCTCTCTCTCTCTCTCTCTCTCTCTCTCTCTCTCTCTCTCTCTCTCTCTCTCTCTCTCTCTCTCTCTCTCTCTCTCTCTCTCTCTCTCTCTCTCTCTTGCTGTCTCTCGCTCTCTCTCTCTCTCTCTCTCTCTCTCTCTCTCTCTCTTCTCTCTCTCTCTCTCTCTCTCTCTCTCTCTCTCTCTCTCTCCTTATTTCTCTCCCCTCTCTCTCTCTCTCTCTCTCTCTCTCTCTCTCTCTCTCTCTCTCTCTCTCTCTCTCTCTCTCTCTCTCTCTCTCTCTGCCTTTCTCGCTGGTATCTTGGCTGATCTGTATTCCCTTTTGTCAAACCCAATCCTTTGTTCAAAGCAGCACCTGCAGAAGCTATATCCTACTCTCTCCCTCTATACTCCTCTCTCCAGGTTCATCAGACAAAATTCTTGGGTTGCACATTTGTTTGGGCAGCTTTATTCCACAATAATACCAGTAAACAACTGAACTCAGAAAACACCAAGTCTACCAAATGTCACAGGGTGTCAAGGCATATAAAGTCTTGTGTGGGGGATGAGACAGAATTCTTGAGAGGACAATAAACCCTTTGCATAAAGTAATTTAAAGTTCACCCTGAACAGATACAAGTTACCACAGAGGTCATATGTACTGTATATAGGTCCATATAGATGCCTTCAGAGTTCTAGACATGGCTGCAGTCGTTTTCTTCTATTACACATGTCATTAATCAGTTGTCTGTATACTGTGAGATAAAGAGAGAGCAGGACCCCAGACTTCAACAAAGAAATTATAAATCCTACAAGAAACATGGTGTAGAGGAGATGGACCCACTGGTTGCCCTCTAGGTTACAGAGAGCTAGTAGTCACATCCACTAAACTTCCAGGTGTGAAAAAGGGAAGATACTCAGGGGTATGCTAATTTTCTATAGAGCAGACCTAACTCACTCTATTCAATTAATCAAACAGGAACATTTTACATCTGGCTAGAAATTAATAAGGAAATGATCTCAATAGAGATTTCTTTTGTCGTTTATCCCCCAGTACAATCTCAATACTTTAATGATGACAGCGACGCCATCCCAGAGGGAGATCAACCATTTCCAGGCCCAGGGACATGTACTAGTTTGTGGCGACCTAAATACCAGAACTGGACAAGAACCTGACACTCTCAGAACACAGGGGACAAACACTTCGGTCCGCAGGTAGTATTACTTTTCATTACTTTTCATTACATTTCATTATAGTACAACGGTTTGATTTGTCTAATCTTAGCAATTTCTTCTTAGCTAGCTACATAGCCGTCTTTGTATCAAAGATAATTGCGTAATTATCGTATTTCGTCGTCC
>NC_068424.1:71138513-71271013 GCF_023373465.1 Oncorhynchus keta
TACTGCAGCTAGCCACATAGCTAACGTCCACCGTATAGCAGCACCGTCGAAACTATTACACTCAACTGAACGACTTGATTAGTGTAGTGTTAGCTAGCTACATAGTTGTCTTTGCTGTCTTCGTATCCAAGATAATTGTGTAGTTTAGAGTGTGTAGTCTTAGAGTGATTATCTTAATTTACCGAGGTTAGCTAGCCAGCTATTTGTCGTCCTTAACGTAGGAGACACTGCTAGCTAGCTAACAGCTAACAGCTAACAGCTAGCCAACAACAACCCGGTCGCATTCCGCTTCGCTCCACAGGTAGTATCACATTTTCATTTCATTTCATTACAGCACAACGGTTTGATTTGCTTGATCGTAGCTAGCTACATAGCTAGCTACATAGCCGTCCTTGTATCAAAGATAATTGTGTAGTCTAGAGCGATTTTCTAGGTTAGCTAGCCAGCTATTGTCGTTCTTTTAACGCAACGTAACGTAATCAACACTGCTAGCTAGCCAGCTAGCCCCCCGAATAGTAGCACTGTAGAAACTATTACACTCAACGGAACGACTTGATTAGTGTAGTGTCAACAACGCAGCCACTGCCAGCTAGCCTACTTCAGCAGTACTGTATCATTTTAATCATTTTATTCAATAAGATTCTTGCTACGTAAGCTTAACTTTCTGAACATTCGAGACGTGTAGTCCACTTGTCATTCCAATCTCCTTGCATTAGCGTAGCCTCTTCTGTAGCCTGTCAACTATGTGTCTGTCTATCCCTGTTCTCTCCTCTCTGCACAGACCATACAAACGCTCCACACCGCGTGGCCGCGGCCACCCTAATCTGGTGGTCCCAGCGCGCACGACCCACGTGGAGTTCCAGGTCTCCGGTAGCCTCTGGAACTGCTGATCTGCGGCCAACAAGGCAGAGTTCATCTCAGCCTATGCCTCCCTCCAGTCCCTCGACTTCTTGGCACTGACGGAAACATGGATCACCACAGATAACACTGCTACTCCTACTGCTCTCTCCTCGTCCGCCCACGTGTTCTCGCACACCCCGAGAGCTTCTGGTCAGCGGGGTGGTGGCACCGGGATCCTCATCTCTCCCAAGTGGTCATTCTCTCTTTCTCCCCTTACCCATCTGTCTATCGCCTCCTTTGAATTCCATGCTGTCACAGTTACCAGCCCTTTCAAGCTTAACATCCTTATCATTTATCGCCCTCCAGGTTCCCTCGGAGAGTTCATCAATGAGCTTGATGCCTTGATAAGCTCCTTTCCTGAGGACGGCTCACCTCTCACAGTTCTGGGCGACTTTAACCTCCCCATGTCTACCTTTGACTCATTCCTCTCTGCCTCCTTCTTTCCACTCCTCTCTTCTTTTGACCTCACCCTCTCACCTTCCCCCCCTACTCACAAGGCAGGCAATACGCTCGACCTCATCTTTACTAGATGCTGTTATTCCACTAACCCCATTGCAACTCCCCTTCAAGTCTCCGACCACTACCTTGTATCCTTTTCCCTCTCGCTCTCATCCAACACTTCCCACACTGCCCCTACTCGGATAGTATCGCGCCGTCCCAACCTTCGCTCTCTCTCCCCCGCTACTCTCTCCTCTTCCATCCTATCATCTCTTCCCTCTGCTCAAACCTTCTCCAACCTATCTCCTGATTCTGCCTCCTCAACCCTCCTCTCCTCCCTTTCTGCATCCTTTGACTCTCTATGTCCCCTATCCTCCAGGCCGGCTCGGTCCTCCCCTCCCGCTCCGTGGCTCGACGACTCATTGCGAGCTCACAGAACAGGGCTCCGGGCAGCCGAGCGGAAATGGAGGAAAACTCGCCTCCCTGCGGACCTGGCATCCTTTCACTCCCTCCTCTCTACATTTTCCTCCTCTGTCTCTGCTGCTAAAGCCACTTTCTACCACTCTAAATTCCAAGCATCTGCCTCTAACCCTAGGAAGCTCTTTGCCACCTTCTCCTCCCTCCTGAATCCTCCTCCCCCTCCCCCTCCTCCCTCTCTGCAGATGACTTTGTCAACCATTTTGAAAAGAAGGTCGACGACATCCGATCCTCGTTTGCTAAGTCAAACGACACCGCTGGTTCTGCTCACACTGCCCTACCCTGTGCTCTGACCTCTTTCTCCCCTCTCTCTCCAGATGAAATCTCGCGTCTTGTGACGGCCGGCCGCCCAACAACCTGCCCGCTTGACCCTATCCCCTCCTCTCTTCTCCAGACCATTTCCGGAGACCTTCTCCCTTACCTCACCTTGCTCATCAACTCATCCCTGACCACTGGCTACGTCCCTTCCGTCCTCAAGAGAGCGAGAGTTGCACCCCTTCTGAAAAAACCTACACTTGATCCCTCCGATGTCAACAACTACAGACCAGTATCCCTTCTTTCTTTTCTCTCCAAAACTCTTGAACGTGTCGTCCTTGGCCAGCTCTACCCCTATCTCTCTCAGAATGACCTTCTTGATCCAAATCAGTCAGGTTTCAAGACTAGTCATTCAACTGAGACTGCTCTTCTCTGCATCACGGAGGCGCTCCGCACTGCTAAAGCTAACTCTCTCTCCTCTGCTCTCATCCTTCTAGACCTATCGGCTGCCTTCGATACTGTGAACCATCAGATCCTCCTCTCCACCCTCTCCGAGTTGGGCATCTCCGGCGCGGCCCACGCTTGGATTGCGTCCTACCTGACAGGTCGCTCCTACCAGGTGGCGTGGCGAGAATCTGTCTCCTCACCACGCGCTCTCACCACTGGTGTCCCCCAGGGCTCTGTTCTAGGCCCTCTCCTATTCTCGCTATACACCAAGTCACTTGGCTCTGTCATAACCTCACATGGTCTCTCTTATCATTGCTATGCAGACGACACACAATTAATCTTCTCCTTTCCCCCTTCTGATGACCAGGTGGCGGATCGCATCTCTGCATGTCTGGCAGACATATCAGTGTGGATGACGGATCACCACCTCAAGCTGAACCTCGGCAAGACGGAGCTGCTCTTCTTCCCGGGGAAGGACTGCCCGTTCCATGATCTCGCCATCACGGTTGACAACTCCATTGTGTCCTCCTCCCAGAGCGTTAAGAACCTTGGCGTGATCCTGGACAACACCCTGTCGTTCTCAACTAACATCAAGGCGGTGGCCCGTTCCTGTAGGTTCATGCTCTACAACATCCGCAGAGTACGACCCTGCCTCACACAGGAAGCGGCGCAGGTCCTAATCCAGGCACTTGTCATCTCCCATCTGGATTACTGCAACTCGCTGTTGGCTGGGCTCCCTGCCTGTGCCATTAAACCCCTACAACTCATCCAGAACGCCGCAGCCCGTCTGGTGTTCAACCTTCCCAAGTTCTCTCACGTCACCCCGCTCCTCCGCTCTCTCCACTGGCTTCCAGTTGAAGCTCGCATCCGCTACAAGACCATGGTGCTTGCCTACGGAGCTGTGAGGGGAACGGCACCTCAGTAACCCAGGCTCTGATCAGGCCCTACACCCAAACAAGGGCACTGCGTTCATCCACCTCTGGCCTGCTCGCCTCCCTACCACTGAGGAAGTACAGTTCCCGCTCAGCCCAGTCAAAACTGTTCGCTGCTCTGGCCCCCAATGGTGGAACAAACTCTCTCACGACGCCAGGACAGCGGAGTCAATCACCACCTTCCGGAGACACCTGAAACCCCACCTCTTTAAGGAATACCTAGGATAGGATAAGTAATCCTTCTCACCCCCCTAAAAGATTTAGATGCACTATTGTAAAGTGGCTGTTCCACTGGATGTCATAGGTGAATGCACCAATTTGTAAGTCGCTCTGGATAAGAGCGTCTGCTAAATGACTTAAATGTAAATGTAATCTACCTGGAGGTGACAGTAATTCCATCCCAAATATGCCCCCCTAGACACAACTATGACAAAACATCCAACAAAACGGGTCACAACATGTGGGGGCAGGTAGCCTGGTGGTTAGAGCGTTGGACTACTAACATGTGGCGGCAGGTAGCCTCGTGGTTAGAGCGTTGGACTACTAACATGTGGGGGCAGGTAGCCTCGTGGTTAGAGCGTTGGACTACTAACATGTGGGGGCAGGTAGCCTCGTGGTTAGAGCGTTGGACTACTAACATGTTAGCCTCGGGCGTTGGACTACTAACATGTGGCGGCAGGTAGCCTCGTGGTTAGAGCGTTGGACTACTAACATGTGGGGGCAGGTAGCCTCGTGGTTAGAGCGTTGGACTACTAACATGTGGCGGCAGCCTCGTGGTTAGCCTCTAACATGTGGTAGCCTAGAGCGTTGGACTACTAACATGTGGGGGCAGGTAGCCTCGTGGTTAGAGCGTTGGACTACTAACATGTGGCGGCAGGTAGCCTCGTGGTTAGAGCGTTGGACTACTAACATGTGGGGGCAGGTAGCCTCGTGGTTAGAGCGTTGGACTACTAACATGTGGGGGCAGGTAGCCTCGTGGTTATGTGGGGGCAGGTAGCCTCGTGGTTAGAGCGTTGGACTACTAACATGTGGCGGCAGGTAGCCTCGTGGTTAGAGCGTTGGACTACTAACATGTGGCGGCAGGTAGCCTCGTGGTTAGAGCGTTGGACTACTAACATGTGGGGCAGGCAATTAGCCTGGTTAGAGCGTTAGAGCGTTGGACTACTAACATGTGGCGGCAGGTAGCCTCGTGGTTAGAGCGTTGGACTACTAACATGTGGGGGCAGGTAGCCTCGTGGTTAGAGCATTGGACTACTAACATGTGGGGGCAGGTAGCCTCGTGGTTAGAGCGTTGGACTACTAACATGTGGGGCAGGTAGCCTCGTGGTTAGAGCGTTGGACTACTAACATGTGGCGGCAGGTAGCCTCGTGGTTAGAGCGTTGGACTACTAACATGTGGCGGCAGGTAGCCTCGTGGTTAGAGCGTTGGACTACTAACATGTGTGGGCAGGTAGCCTCGTGGTTAGAGCGTTGGACTACTAACATGTGGGGGCAGGTAGCCTCGTGGTTAGAGCGTTGGACTACTAACATGTGGGGGCAGGTAGCCTCGTGGTTAGAGCGTTGGACTACTAACATGTGTGGGCAGGTAGCCTCGTGGTTAGAGCGTTGGACTACTAACATGTGGCGGCAGGTAGCCTCGTGGTTAGAGCGTTGGACTACTAACATGTGGCGGCAGGTAGCCTCGTGGTTAGAGCGTTGGACTACTAACATGTGGGGGCAGGTAGCCGCGTGGTTAGAGCGTTGGACTACTAACATGTGGGGGCAGGTAGCCTCGTGGTTAGAGCGTTGGACTACTAACAGAAGGGTTGCCAGATTGAATCCATGAGCTTACAAGGTAAAAACCTGTCGTTCTGCCCCTGAACAAGGCCGTTAACCCACTGTTCCTAGCCATTGAACTTAAGAATCTGTTCTTAACTCAATTGCATAGTTAAATAAAGGTAAAATAAATCAAAAATAAACAACTACTGCAGCTCTTTCACACGATGGGTCTGGACGTAGTCAGTCAGGCTTCAAGGAGTAATACTGTCGAACCGAAAATTAGAAAACACTCAACAAAAAACATATAGATGATAAATACAAATATAAACTATTAAAGACTACCAGAACCAACTGGATTCTCCAATTACATTGAATGAACTACAGAACAAAATACAAACCGTCCAACCCAAAAAGACCTGTGGTGTTGATGGTATCATAAGTAAAATTATCAAAGTAGGAAGATTACATACACCTTAGCAAAATACAGTTTTTCACAATTCCTGACATTTAATCCCAGTAAATCCCAGTAATCCCAGTAAACATTCTCTGTCTTAGGTCAGTTATACATACACTCAATTAGTATTTGGTAGCATTGCCTTTAAATTGTAACTTGGGTCAAACATTGCAGGCAGACTTCCACAAGCTTCCCACAATAAGTTGGGTGAATTTTGGCCTATTCCTCCTGACAGAGCTGGTGTAACCGAGTCAGGTTTGTAGGTCTCCTTGCTCGCATATGCTTTTTCAGTTCTGCCCACACATGTTCTATGGGATTGAGGTCAGGGCTTTGTGATGGCCACTTCAATACCTTGACCTTGTTGTCCTTAACCAATTTTGCCACAACTTTGGAACTATACTTGGGGTCATTGTCCATTTGGAAGACACATTTGTGACCAAGCTTTAACTTCCTGACTAATGTCTTCAGTTGTTGCTTCAATGTAGCCACATAATTTTCCATCCTCATGATGCCATCTATTTTGTGATGTGCACCTGTCCCTCCTGTAGCAAAGCACCCTCACAACATGATGCTGCCACCCCCGTGCTTCACGGTTGGGATGGTGCTATTCGGCTTGCAAGCCTCCCCCTTTTTCCTCCAAACATAACGATGGTCATTATGGCCAAATAGTTCCATTTATGTTTCATCAGACCAGAGGACATTTCTCCAAAAAGTATGATCTTTGTCCCTATGTGCAAAACGTTGTCTGGCTTTTTTACTGCGATTTTGGAGCAGTGGCTTCTTCCTTACTGAGCGGCCTTTCGGGTTATGTCGATATAGGACTAGTTTTACTGTGGATATAGTACCTATTTCCTTCACCATCTTCACAAGGTCTTTTGCTGTTGTTCTGGGATTGATTTACACTTTTAGCACCAAAACATTTTTATCTCTAGGAGACAGAATGCGTCTCCTTCCTGAGCGGTATAATTGCTGTGTGGTCCCATGGTGTTTATACTTGCGTACTGTTGATTGTACAGATGAACGTGGTACCTTTTCAGGCATTTGGAAATTGCTCCCAAAGATGAACCATTTTTTCCTGAGGTCTTGGCTGATTTCTTTTGATTTTACATGATGTCACGTCCTGACCATAGAGAGCCTTTTTATTCTCTATTTTGGTTAGGTCGGGGTGTGACTAGGGTGGGTAATCTAGGTTGTTTACTTCTATGTTGGCTTGGTAATGGTTCCCAATCAGAGGCAGCTGTTGATCATTGTCTCTGATTGGGGATCATATGTAGGCAGCCATTTCCCCACTGTTTTGTGGGATCTTGTTTATGTGCATTTACTTCACATTTCGTTTGTGTGCGTTTCATTCAATAAACATGCTGAACCCATATCACGCTGCGCTTTGGTCCGAATGTTATTTTGATGATCGTGACAGAATATCCCACCAAACCAGGACCAGGCAGTGTACCCAGGAGGAGAAGGTATCCTGAGCTTGGGAGGAGATCAAGGAGATCAAACAGCCCCAAATTTTTTGGGGAGGGGAGGAGTGAACCAGGACCAGTCTGGAAGAAGATGGAGAAATTGGAGGAGAGTGAACGGAGAGAGTCAGAGACCATCATTGAGTTGATGAAGAAATTAGAGGAGAGAGATGAGAGAGTTGTTGTGTTGGTGTATGATGTACGACATTCGCCCTAAGGAGTGTGTTATCAGTTTGATGCCACCTGAGTCAGCTCTCCATACTCGTCCTGAGGAGCGTGCTATCAGTCTGGTAAAATCTGTGCCGGCTCCACGCACCAGGTCTCCAGTACGCCTCCCCAGCCGTGTACGTCCTGTGTCAGCTTCCCGCACTCGCCTTGTAGAGCGTGACAACAGTCCGGTGCCATCTGCACTGGTTTCACGCATCTGGCCTCCAGTGCGCCTCCCTAGTCCGGTACATCTAGTGTGGTCCTTCTGTAGCTCAGTTGGTAGAGCATGGCGCTTGTAACGCCAGGGTAGTGGGTTCGATCCCCGGGACCACCCATACGTAGAATGTATGCACACATAAGCACACGTAAGTCGCTTTGGATAAAAGCGTCTGCTAAATGGCATATATTATTATATATTATTATTATATTACGTCCAGTGCCCGCTCCCCGCACTCTCCCTGAATTGCGTGTCCCTAGCCCGGTACGTGCTGTGCCTGCTCCTCGCACTCGCCCTGAAGTGTATGTCACCAGTCTGGTGCCACCTGAGCAGGTTTTGCGCCCGGAGTCCGCACCTTTGGGGGGGGTTACTGTTACGTCCTGACCATAGAGAGCCTTTTTATTCTCTATTTTGGTTAGGTTGGGGTGTGACTAGGGTGGATAATCTAGGTTGTTTATTTCTATGTAGGCCTGGTATGGTTCCCAATCAGAGGCAGCTGTTGATTGTTGTATCTGATTGGGGATCATATTTAGGCAGCCATTTCCCCACTGCGTTTTGTGGGGTCTTGTTTATGTGTAGTTGCCTGTGAGCACTTAATTTACTTCACGTTTCCTTCGTTCGTTCTTTATTGTTTTTGTGCGTTTCATTCAATAAACATGTGGAACCCGTATCATGCTGTGCTTTGGTCCGAATGTTATTACGATGATCGTGACACATGGTGTCAAGAAAAGAGGCACTGAGGTTGAAGGTAGGCCTTTAAATATATCCATAGGTACACCTCCAACTGACACAAATTATGTCAATTAGCCTATCAGAAGCTTCTAAAGCAATGATATCATTTTCTGGAGTTTTCCAAGCTGTTTAAAGGCACAGTCAACTTAGTGTATGTAAACTTCTGATCTACTGGAATTGTGATACAGTGAATTATAAGTGAAATAATCTGTCTGTAAACAATTGTTGGAGAAATGTATTGTGTCATGCACAAAGTAGATGTCCTAATCGACTTGTGGAGTGGTTGAAAAACAAGCTTTAATGACTCCAACCTAAGTGTTTGTAAACTTCTGACTCTTATTTTTATTTTTTATTTTTATTTCACCTTTATTTAACTAGGTAAGCTAGTTGAGAACAAGTTCTCATTTGCAACTGCGACCTGACCAAGATAAAGCAAAGCAGTGTGACACAGACAACAACACAGTTACACATGGAGTAAACAATAAACAAGCCAATAACACAATAAACAAGTCAATGACACAGTAGAAAAAAGAAAGTCTATATACAGTGAGTGAAAAAGGCATGAGGTAGGCAATAAATAGACCATTGGAGCGAATAATTACAATTTAGCAGATTAACACTGGAGTGATAAATGAGCATATGATGATGTGCAAGTAGAGATACTGGTGTGCAAAAGAGCAGAAAAGTAAATAAAATAAAAAGAGTATGGGGATGAGGTAGGTAGATTGGGTGGGCTATTTACAGATGGACTATGTACAGCTGCAGCGATTGGTTATCTGCTCAGATAGTTAATGTTTAAAGTTGGTGAGAGGAAAAAAAGTCTCCAACTTCAGCGATTTTTGCAATTCGTTCCAGTCACTGGCAGCAGAGAACTGGAAGTAAACGCGGCCAAATTAGGTGTTGGCTTTGGGGATGATCACTGAGATATACCTGCTGGAACGTGTGCTACGGGTGGGTGTTGTTATCGTGACCAGTGAGCTGAGATAAGGCAGAGCTTTACCTAGCATAGACTTATAGATGACCTGGAGCCAGTGGGTCTGGCGACGAATATGTAGCGAGGGCCAGCCGACTAGAACATACAGGTCGCAGTGGTGGGTGATGATTTGGTAACAAAACGGATGGCACTGTGATCGACTGCATCCAGTTTGCTGAGTAGAGTATTGGAAGCTATTTTGTAGACGACATCGCTGATGTTGAGGATCGGTAGGATAGTCCGTTTTACGAGAGTAAGTTTGGCGGCATGAGTGAAGGAGGCTTTGTTGCGAAATAGAAAGCTGTTTTCTAGATTTGATTTTGGATTGGAGATGTTTAATATGAGTCTGGAAGGAGAGTTTACAGTCTAGCCAGACACCTAGGTATTTATAGTTGTCCACATATTCTAGGTCGGAACAGTCCAGGGTGGTGATGCTAGTCGGGCGGGTGCGGGCAGCGAACGGTTGAAAAGCATGCATTTACTAGCTTTAAGAGCAGTTGGAGGCCATGGAAGGAGTGTTGTATGGCATTGAAGCTTGTTTGGAGGTTAGTTAGTACAGTGTCCAAGGAAGGGCCAGATGTATACCGAATGGTGTCGTCTGCGTAGAAGTGGATCAGGGAATCGCCCGCATCAAGAGCAACATCATTGATATATACAGAGAAAAGAGTCAGCCCGAGAATTGAACCCTGTGGTACCCTCATAGACACTGCCAGAGGTCCGGACAACATGCCCTCAGATTTGACACACTGAACTCTGTCTGCAAAGTAGTTGGTGAACCAGGCGAGGCAGTCATTAGAAAAACCAAGGCTATTGAGTCTGCTGATAAGAATACAGTGATTGACTGTACGGCTGCACAGTACTGTCTTTTATCGATGGCGGTTATGATATCGTTTAGTACCTTGAGCGTGGCTGAGGTGTACCCGTGACCAGCTCAGAAACCGGATTGCACAGCGGAGATGGTACAGTGGGATTTGAAATGGTCAGTGATCTGTTTATTAACTTGGCTTTTGAAGACTTTAGATAGGCAGGGCAGGATTTTCAGACAAGCTAGAACTGCCAAAGGGGGCGGTGTTGCAATCTACTGCAAAGATAGCCTGCAGAGTTCTGTCCTACTATCCAGGTCTGTACCCAAACAATTTGAACTTCTACTTTTAAAAATCCACCTCTCTAAAAACAAGTCTCTCACCGTTGCTGCCTGCTATAGACCACCCTCTGCCCCCAGCTGTGCTCTGGACACCATATGTGAACTGATTGCTCCCCATCTATCTTCAGAGCTCGTGCTGCTAGGCGACCTAAACTGGAACATGCCATCCTACAATCTAAACTTGATGCCCTCAATCTCACTCAAATTATCAATGAACCTACCAGGTACCCCCCCAAAGCCTTAAACACGGGCACCCTCATAGATGTCATCCTAAACAACTTGCCCTCTAAATACACCTCTGCTGTCTTCAGATCTTCAACCTTCCTAACCATCTTAAATAAACATGCCCCATTCAAAGAATTGATCTCATCCCGTCAGAACCAGTTTTTTTTAAATGCCTTCCTAACCATCTTAAATAAACATGCCCCATTCAAGAAATTTAGAACAAGGAAAGGATATAGCACTTGGTTCTCCCCAGACCTGACTGCCCTTAACCAACACAAAAACATCCTATGGCGTTCTGCATTAGCATCGAACAGCCCCCGTGATATGCAGCTGTTCAGGGAAGCTAGAAACCGTTATACACAGGCAGTTAGAAAAGCCAAGGCTAGCTTTTTCAAGCAGATATTTGCTTCCTTCAACACTAACTCAAAAAAGTTCTGGGACACTGTAAAGTCCATGGAGAATAAGAACACCTTCTCCCAGCTGCCCACTGCACTGAAGATAGTAAACACTGTCACCACTGATAAATCCACCATAATTGAGAATTTTCAATAAGCATTTTTCTACGGCTGGCCATGCTTTCCACCTGGCTACTCCTACCCCGGGCAACAGCACTGCACCCCCAACAGCAACTCGCCCAAGCCTTCCCCATTTCTCCTTCTCCCAAATCCATTCAGCTGATGTTCTGAAAGAGCTGCAAAATCTGGACCCCTACAAATCAGCCGGGCTAGACAATCTGGACCCTTTCTTTCTAGAATTATCTGCCGAAATTGTTGCCACCCCTATTACTAGCCTGTTCAACCTCTCTTTCGTGTCATCTGAGATTCCCAAAGATTGGAAAGCAGCTGCGGTCATCCCCCTCTTCAAAGGGGGGGACACTCTTGACCCAAACTGCTACAGACCTATATCTATCCTACCATGCCTTTCTAAGGTCTTCGAAAGCCAATTCAACAAACAGATTACCGACCATTTCGAATCTCACCATACCTTCTCTGCTATGCAATCTGGTTTCAGAGCTGGTCATGGGTGCACCTCAGCCACGCTCAAGGTCCTAAACAATATCTTAACCGCCACCGATACGAAACATTACTGTGCAGCCGTATTCATTGATCTGGCCAAGGCTTTCGACTCTGTCAATCACCACATCTTCATCGGCAGGCTCGACAGCCTCGATTTCTCAAATGATTGCCTCGCCTGGTTCACCAACTACTTCTCTGATAGAGTTCAGTGTGTCAAATCGGAGGGTCTGCTGTCCGAACCTCTGGCAGTCTCTATGGGGGTGCCACAGGGTTCAATTCTTGGACCGACTCTCTTCTCTGTATACATCAATGAGGTCGCTCTTGCTGCTGGTGAGTCTCTGATCCACCTCTACGCAGACGACACCATTCTGTATACTTCTGGCCCTTCTTTGGACACTGTGTTAGCAACCCTCCAGGCAAGCTTCAATGCCATACAACTCTCCTTCCGTGGCCTCCAATTGCTCTTAAATACAAGTAAAACTAAATGCATGCTCTTCAACCGATCGCTACCTGCACCTACCCGCCTGTCCAACATCACTACTCTGGACGGCTCTGACTTAGAATACGTGGACAACTACAAATACTTAGGTGTCTGGTTAGACTGTAAACTCTCCTTCCAGACCCATATCAAACATCTCCAATCCAAAGTTAAATCTAGAATTGGCTTCCTATTTCGCAACAAAGCATCCTTCACTCATGCTGCCAAACATACCCTTGTAAAACTGACCATCCTACCAATCCTCGACTTTGGCGATGTCATTTACAAAATAGCCTCCAATACCCTACTCAACAAATTGGATGCAGTCTATCACAGTGCAATCCGTTTTGTCACCAAAGCCCCATATACTACCCACCATTGCGACCTGTACGCTCTCGTTGGCTGGCCCTCGCTTAATACTCGTCGCCAAACCCACTGGCTCCATGTCATCTACAAGACCCTGCTAGGTAAAGTCCCCCCTTATCTCAGCTCGCTGGTCACCATAGCATCTCCCACCTGTAGCACACGCTCCAGCAGGTATATCTCTCTAGTCACCCCCAAAACCAATTATTTCTTTGGCCGCCTCTCCTTCTAGTTCTTTGCTGCCAATGACTGGAACGAACTACAAAAATCTCTGAAACTGGAAACACTTATCTCCCTCACGAGCAGCTCCTGTCAGAGCAGCTCACAGATTACTGCACCTGTACATAGACCACCTATAATTTAGCCCAAACAACTACCTCTTTCCCAACTGTATTTAATTAATTTATTTATTTTGCTCCTTTGCACCCCATTATTTTTATTTCTACTTTGCACATTCTTCCATTGCAAAACTACCATTCCAGTGTTTGACTTGCTATATTGTATTTACTTTGCCACCATGGCCGTTTTTGCCTTTACCTCCCTTCTCACCTCTTTTGCTCACATTGTATACAGACTTGTTTATACTGTATTATTGACTGTATGTTTGTTTTACTCCATGTGTAACTATGTGTCATTGTATCTGTCAAATTGCTTTGCTTTATCTTGGCCAGGTCGCAATTGTAAATGAGAACGTGTTCTCAACTTGCCTACCTGGTTAAATAAAGGTGAAATAAATAAATAAATAAATAAATAAAACAAAAGGATGGATATAGGTCTGTAACAGTTTGGGTCTAGGGTGTCACCCCCTTTGAAGAGGGGGATGTCCGCGGCAGCTTTCCAATCTTTAGGGATCTCAGGGTTGCAACAATGGTGGCGGATAGTTTTAGAAAGAGAGGGTCCGGATTGTCTAGCCCAGCTGATTTGTACGGGTCCAGGTTTTTCAGCTCTTTCAGAACATCTGCTGTCTGGATTTGGGTGAAGGAGAAGCTGGGGAAGCTTGGGCGAGTAGCTGCGGGGGGAGGGGTGGGGGGCTGAGCTATTGGCCGGGGCTGGCAGAGTGGACATAAAGTCCTCTTTTGAACTGTTCATCCCAGACACCATCCAGAAAAACATGCTGGACTGCACATATTTGGAGAGAAGGCTTGTTTTTGGAGAGGGATGGAAGGAGATGGACCAAACTCATTTACATGCATACTTTGGGGTTCTCATCCTTGCTGGCGTTGGGTTGCAGAAACTGGCAGATAATGTTTTCGTGCAACAATGTCTCAGGAAAACTTCCTAATCTTTTCCATGATTATCCGCTTCGATAAACGAGACACCAGACCAGCGCAGTGTTAGAGAGACAAGCTAGCTGCAATCAGGTCAGTGTGGGACAGGTGGGTGGAGTGCCTTCCCTTGTTTTACAACCTTGTGACCAACATTACTGTTGATAAGCGCCTTATGCCATTTAGGGGCCGCTGCCCCTTCAGGCACTACATACCGCCCAAACCTGCAAAATATGGATTCAAGACCTGGGCTTCCTGTGATGCTGCTTCATCATGTGCATGGAACTTGCAAGTCTTTACGGGATGCGGGTTGTCCTGGTCGTGACACAGGGACTCCGTGTCCACAACAACACAAGGTACCTTTTTTACTTCGCACAAGCTGAGACAGGGGCTCCTCAAGAGGAGCTGACAATGGTAAGAGCAGTACGAAAAAATAAGCCAGAGCTCCCACCTCAGCTATTGAATACAGGGAACAGTTTGTGTTCACGGCCGACACGTCCCTAGTGTCCTACCTGCCAAAGAAAGACAAAAATATGGTACGCTGCATAGGGATGGGAGAATCTGTGGCCAGGAACATCAAAAACCAGAAATTACTATGCCACAAAGGAGGTGGTGGAACATTTTTGACAAGCTGGTGACTGGCTACAGCTACAAAAGAAAAGTAACCCTACGCTGGCCACTTGTGGTTTTCTTCAACATCTTGAATATCTCGGCGTACAACGCATTTGTCATCTGGATGGTGTTGAACCCAGATTGGAACAGAGGGAAGTTCCAGAGGCGGCTCTTTCGGCTCTTTCTCAAGATGCTGGGCAAGGCATTGGTAAGACCTCAAATCCAGAGGAGGCAACATATTCCAAGGACCCCACCTTCTGCAGCCATCGTGAGGAGGATTCAGGAGGAGGATGCTGGTGCCTCATCCGCCCGACACACAGAACCCACAACTCCATTACCGGAAGAAAGTGTGAGTGACGTTGTTTGTCGGAGTCTCCTACCTTGGCCTGTGTAACTATATACAGTGGGGAGAACAAATATTTGATACGCTGCTGATTTTGCAGGTTTTCTGACTTACAAAGCATGTAGGGGTCTGATAATTTTTATCATAGGTCCACTTCAACTGTGAGAGCGGAATCTAAAACAAAATCCAGAAAATAACATTGTGTGATTTTTAAGTAATTAATTTGCATTTTATTGCATGAAATAAGTATTTGATACATCAGAAAAGCAGAACTTAGTATTTGGTACAGAAACCTTTGTTTGCAATTATAGAGATCATACGTTTCCTGTAGTTCCTGACCAGGTTTGTACACACTGCAGCAGGGATTTTGGCCCACTCCTCCATATAGACCTTCTCCAGATCATTCAGGTTTTGGGGCTGTCGCTGGGCAATACGGACTTTCAGCTCCCTCAAAAGATTTTCTATTGGGTTCAGGTCTGGAGACTGGCTAGGCCACTCCAGAACATTGAGATGCTTCTTAAGGAGCCACTCCTTAGTTGCCCTGGCTGTGTGTTTCGAGTCGTTGTCATGCTGGAAGACCCAGCCACGACCTATCTTCAATGCTCTTACTGAGGGCAGGAGGTTGTTGGCCAAGATCTCGCGATACATGGCCCCATCCTTCCTCCCCTCAATACGGTGCAGTCGTCCTGTCCCCTTTGCAGAAAAGCATCCCCAAAGAATGATGTTTCCACCTCCACGCTTCACGGTTGGGATGGTGTTCTTGGTGTTGTACTCATCCTTCTTCTTCCTCCAAACACGGCAAGTGGAGTTTAGACCAAAAAGCTATATTTTTGTCTCATCAGACCACATGATCTTCTCCCATTCCTCCTCTGGATCATCCAGATGGTCATTAGCAAACTTGAGCAGGGGGACCTTGCGTGCGCAGCAGGATTTTAATCCATGACGGCGTAGTGTGTTACTCAAGGTTTTCTTTGAGACTGTGGTCCCAGCTCTCTTCAGGTCATTGACCAGGTCCTGCCGTGTAGTTCTGGGCTGATCCCTCACCTTCCTCATGATCATTGATGCCCCACGAGGTGAGATCTTGCATGGAGCCCCAGACCGAGGGTGATTGACCATCATCTTGAACTTCTTTCATTTTCTAATAATTGCGCCAACAGTTGTTTCCTTCTCACCAAGCTGCTTGCCTATTGTCCTGTAGCCCATCCCAGCCTTGCGCAGGTCTACAATTTTATCCCTGATGTCCTTACACAGCTCTCTGGTCTTGGCCATTGTGGAGAGGTTGGAGTCTGTTTGATTGAGTGTGTGGACAGGTGACTTTTATACAGATAACGAGTTCAAACAGGTGCAGTTAATACAGGTAATGAGTGGAGAACAGGAGGGCTTCTTAAAGAAAAACTAACAGGTCTGTGAGAGCCGGAATTCTTACTGGTTGGTAGGTGATCAAATAGTTATGTCATGCAATAAAATGCAAATTAATTACTTATAAATCACACAATGTGATTTTCTGGATTTTTGTTTTAGATTCCGTCTCTCACAGTTGAAGTATACCTATGATAAAACAAATTGCAGACCTCTACATGCTTTGTAAGTAGGAAAACCTGAAAAATCGGCAGAGTATCAAATACTTGTTCTCCCCACTGTATGTCTGTGAACCCAAGAGGGACAAAAGGACAAAGTACACATGCATCAAATGAAAGAAGTACATTTGCAACACACACACACAGTAAAAGTATGTACCTCATGTGTTGTGTAGCCTGACCATACTTTGTGTTCAATGGGGCCTATTTATCATTTCCATAAAATACTGTATGTAAAATTTGTCCTTCCAAATTGTTCAGTTCAAAGCAATATACATCAATAGTGATGAAAACCATGTTTAAGTTATATTTGTTCAAGATAAACATGATGTATTCCACCCATGTCTTGATTATAATAGAAATAATTGAAAACAAAAATCTAATTTTATTTAAAAATTGAATAGAGCTTTTATTGATAAATGTGATCTAGCAGAGGTAAATGGCAAATTTGAACCTTTTTTGCTGTCTATATTGCGTTTTATTTTGTAAATTGTTATGGCTGTTTTGTTTTAAAAACCCAATAATGTTGTAGGTCCATCAGATCCGGAAACATTGGTTGAATAACAAAAACATGAACATGCTGCATACTCCAAGAAGGTTCAAATGTCACATTTCTGTTAAAAACAGAAGGCCAGTACCAGGAGTCGCCTCTTCACTGTTGACATTGAGACTGGTGTTTTGCAGGTACTATTTAAGGAATCTGCCAGTTGAGGACCTGTAAGGTTTCTGTCTTTCAAACTAGACACTCTAATGTACTTGTCCTCTTGCTCAGTTGTGCACTGTGGCCTCCCACTCCTGTTTCTATTCTGGTTAGAGACAGTTTGCGCTTTTCTGTGAAGAGAGTAGTACACAGCGTTGTAAGTTATCTTCATTTTCTTGGCAATTTCTCACATGGAATAGTCTTTATTTCAACATGTTTCAGAAGAAAGTCCATTGTTTCATGCCATTTTGAGCCTGTAATCGAACCCACAAATGCTGATGCTCCAGATACTGAACTAGTTTAAAGAAGGCCAGTTTTATTGCTTCTGTAATCAGCACAACAGTTTTCAGCTGTACTAACATAATTGCAAAAGGGTTTTCTAATGATCAATTAGCCTTTTAAAATGATAAGCTTGGATTAGCTAACACAACGTGTCATTGGAACACAGGAGTGATGGTTGCTGATAATGGCTTCCACCTACTGTATGTATATATTCCATTACAAATCTGCTTTTTCCAACTACAACATTAACAATGTCTACACTGTATTTCTGATTTCTGTATTTCTGATTTCACTCAATGGATATGGGAGTTTATCAACATTTTATTTGTTTTCGAATTGTTTGTGGATCTGTGTAATCTGCGGGAAATATCTGTCTCTAATATGGTCATACATTGGGCAGGAGGTTATGAAGTGCAGCTCAGTTTCCACCTCATTTTGTGGGCAGTGTGCACATAGCCTGTCTTCTCATGAGAGCCAGGTCTGCTGAGTGCAACCTCTCTCTATAGCAAGGCTATGCTCACTGAGTCTGTACATAGTCAAAGCTTTCCTTAACTTTGTGTAAGTTACAGTGGTCAGGTATTCTGCCACTGTATAGTCTCTGTTTGGGGCCCAATAGCATTCTAGTTTGCTCAGTTTTTTTGTTAATTCTTTCCAATGGGTCACGTAATTCTATTTTTGTCTTCCCATGATTTGGTTGAGTCTAATTGTGCTGCTGTCCTGGGGCTCTGTAGGGTGTGTTTGTGTTTGTGAACAGAGCCCCAGGACCAGCTTGCTTAGGGGACTCTTCTCCAGGTTTATTTTTCTGTAGGTGATGTCTTTGTTATGGAAGGTTTGGGAATAGCGTTCTTTTAGGTGGTTGTAGAATTTAACGGTTCTTATCTTGATTTTGATCATTAGCAGGTATTGGCCTAATTCTGTTCCGCATACATTATTTGGTGTTTTAAGTTGCCCATAGAGGATATTTTAATGAGATGTTTGTCTCATTTTGTGAAATCTTAGTTGGTGAGCAGACCCCCGACCTTGGCAAGTATCTCACACAGTATACAGAGGACTGATTATTGAAAGGTGTGATAGACTGATATACAGCAACTATTTTTTTGATTTTTCAAACTTGTCCCCTGAGGAGAACTCTGATGCTATCTATAATGATGTATAACCTCTATGGTAACTGGTACCTGTACAGGGTGAACTCTAAATCGCTGAGTGCAAATATGTTTTATTGTCTTTAGGAATTCACTTGCATTGGACTCATTGCCCACACAAGCCTTTGAATACTGTGACATCCTGTGGAGATTGGACCTGGGTGGTCAGTTTACTGTAACTTGGTATCATTTTATTGGTCAATGGTGGTTGGTTTTGGTTTGAAAAAGTTGCACCTTCAAATGTTCTGATTCTTATCATGTGTTCTGCCCATGGATAAAGGTTATAGAATCAATTCTAATTTCCTGTAGGCTTCTGGCTTGTTAACGCTTTGCCTTGTAACTCGAAGACCTTTAAAGCCAAGAGGAATCTCTTATCCAGAACAATTTATAGGAGCAATTAGAGTAAAGGACCTTATTCAAGAGCACATCGACAGCATTTTCATCTAGTGAGCTCTGGGATTCAAACCAGCAACCTTTCGTGTACTGGCCCAATGTTCTTAACCGCCAGGCTATCTGCGCCTTTGAATACTTGTCAATGCTTGTTAACTTAAGCTTTCTGCCTTGTATGTGAATCATTCATATTAGAATGATTTTAAGTCTATTTGCCTTTGATAGACAATTCACAGACATTTCTTGGCCTTCCTACTACTGCAACTCAACTATAGTCTCCTGCATATTGTTAAATCATCTTTATGCTTAATATTAATTGCATAGTCTTTATGAAGGTCTCATTTGAGGTACAGTGCATTTGGAAAGTATTCAGACCACTTTACCTTTTCACATTTTGTTAAATTACAGTCTTATTCTAAAATGGATTCAATTGTATTTTTTTCATCAATCTACACACAATACCCCATAGAGACAAATCAAAAACTGTTTTTTCGAAATGTTTGCTAATTTGGCAGAGATTACAGGCTCAGGTCTTATTGGGTATGATGCTTGGCACACCTGTATTTGGGGAGTTTCTCCCATTCTTCTCTGCAGATCCGCCTCAAGCTCTGTCAGGTTGGATGGGGAGCGTTGCTGCACAGCTATTTCCAGGCCTCTCCAGAGATGTTCGATCAGGTTCAAGTCCGGGCTCTGGCTGTGCCACTCAAGTACATTCAGAGTCTTGTCCCGAAGCCATTCCTGCGTGATCTTGGCTGTGTGCTTAGGGGTCGTTGTCCTGTTGGAAGTTGAACCTTTCTCCCCAGTCTGAGGTCCCGAGTGCTATGGAGCAGGCTTTCATCAAGGATCTATCTGTACTTTTCTCCGTTCATCTTTCACTCAACCCTGACTAGTCTCCTAGTCTCTGATGCTGAAAAACATCCCCACAGCATGATGTTCCCACCACTATGCTTCAGCATAGGGATGGTGCCAGGTTTCCTCCTATCGTGACATTTGGCATTCAGGCCAAAGAGTTCAATCTTGGTTTCATCAGATCCGCTAACTCCTAGCAGGCTGTCATGTGCCTTTTACTGTAGATTGGCTTCTGTCTGGCCACTCTACCATAAAGGCCTGATTGGTGGAGTGCTGCAGAGATGGTTGTCCTTCTGGAAGTTTCTCCCATCTCCACGGAGGAACTCAGAGTGACCATCGGATTCTTGGTCACCTCCCTGACCAAGGCCCTTCTCCCCTGATTGCTCAGTTTGCCCGGGCAGCCAGCTCTAGGAAGAGTCTTGATGGTTCCAAACTTCTTACATTTAAGAATGATGGAGGCCACTGTGTTCTTGGGGACCTTCAATGCTGCAGAACATTTTTAATACCCTTCTCCAGGTCTGTGCCTCGACACAATCCTGTCTCTGAACCCTACGGGCAATTCCTTCGACCTCATGGGTTGGTTTTTGTTCTGACATGCACTGTCAACTGTGGGACCTTGTGTTCACAGGTGTGTGCCTTTCCAAATAATTTCCAATCAATTGAAATGACCACAGGTGGACTCCAATCAAGTTGTAGAAACATCTCAAGGATGATCAATGGAAACAGGGTGCACCTGAGCTCAATTTAGAGTCTCATATAAAGGGTCTAAATACTTATGTAAATAAGGTATTTCTGTTTTTATTTGTTTATTTGTTTTCACTTTGTCATTATGGTGTAGTGTGTGTGGATGGATGATGAACAAAATGTATTTAATACATTTTAGAATAGGGCTGTAATGTAACAAAGTGTGGAAAAAGGGAAACTGTCTGAATACTTTACAAATGCACTGTATACAATACAGCCTATATGATAATTATTACTTCACTACACATGCAGACACACGTCCGAACGTGCACGGGTTTAATATTTAATATTCTGGTCCCCACAAGAATAGTTAATCATGTCAACACACACACACACACACACTCTGGGGCCTCTGTCCAGACTTGTACCACCTGTGGCCTTGCCTCAGGGAACCCCTTGTGTTCTTCCAATTGATCTAGGAGTATTCTGACCTTGAAAAGCTCTGTGGACTGCTCTCTGTATAAGAAAGACCGGCAGCTCGTTCCAGAAGAAGTGTTTCTCTACAACTCTCCAGTGCACTAGCCTCCTTGACTTGAATGCTAAGAGATTATTGGAATTCAGAGCTGACTTTTATTCATCTCTGGTTAACCATCTGACCAGACTCTGTGAGCTGGTTAACCATCTGACCAGATTCTGTGAGCTGGTTAACCATCTGACCAGACTCTGTGAGCTGGTTAGCCATCTGACCAGACTCTGTGAGCTGGTTAACCATCTGACCAGACTCTGTGAGCTGGTTAACCATCTGACCAGACTCTATGAGCTGGTTAACCATCTGACCAGACTCTGTGAGCTGGTTAACCCTCTGACCAGACTCTGTGAGCTGGTTGACCATCTGACCAGACTCTGTGAGCTGGTTAACTCCCTGAACAGACTGCGTGAGTTGTGGAGTGGTCCCCATACAGCTCAGTTTTAGGGTGGTGTTATTAAAGTAGGAAGGTATGGTGATGAAACATTATGCATATCAGTGCTGTGTTTCAATAGGAAGGTATGGTGATGAAACACTCTGCATATCGGTGCTGTGTTTCAATAGGAAGGCATGGGGATGAAACACTATGCATATCAGTGCTGTGTTTCAATAGGAAGGTATGGGGATGAAACACTATGCATATCAGTGCTGTGTTTCAATAGGAAGGCATGGGGATGAAACACTATGCATATCAGTGCTGTGTTTCAATAGGAAGGTATGGGGATGAAACACTATGCATATCAGTGCTGTGTTTCAATAGGAAGGCATGGGGATGAAACACTATGCATATCAGTGCTGTGTTTCAATAGGAAGGCATGGGGATGAAACACTATGCATATCAGTGCTGTGTTTCAATAGGAAGGCATGGTGATGAAACACTATGCATATCAGTGCTGTGTTTCAATAGGAAGGTATGGGGATGAAACACTATGCATATCAGTGCTGTGTTTCAATAGGAAGGTATGGTGATGAAACACTATGCATATCAGTGCTGTGTTTCAATAGGAAGGCATGGGGATGAAACACTATGCATATCAGTGCTGTGTTTCAATAGGAAGGTATGGTGATGAAACACTATACATATCAGTGCTGTGTTTCAATAGGAAGGCATGGTGATGAAACACTATGCATATCAGTGCTGTGTTTCAATAGGAAGGTATGGTGATGAAACACTATGCATATCAGTGCTGTGTTTCAATAGGAAGGCATGGTGATGAAACACTATGCATATCAGTGCTGTGTTTCAATAGGAAGGCATGGGGATGAAACACTATGCATATCGGTATGGTGTTTCAATAGGAAGGTATGGTGATCACACTTTCTCTCTCTCCCTCTCTTCCTATGTCTCTTTCTCTCCTTCTCTCTCTCCCTCTCTCTCTTTTATAGCAGGGCTATGGGGGTAGGTGTCAGACAGCAAGCTGTCAAGACTATGGGGGTAGGGGCCAGACGGACAGCTGTCAGGTCCATGGGGGTAGGTGCCAGACAGCAAGCTGTCAAGACTATGGGGGTAGGTACCAGACAGACAGCTATCAGGATCATGGGGGTAGGTGCCAGACAGACAGCTGTCAGGGCCATATGGGTAGGTGCCAGACAGCCAGCTGTCAAGACTATGGGGGTAGGTACCAGACAGACAGCTATCAGGACCATGGGGGTAGAGGTGCCAGACAGACAGCTGTCAGGGCCATATGGGTAGGTGCCAGACAGACAGCTGTCAGGGCCATGGGGGTAGGTGCCAGACAGACAGCTGTCAGGGCCATATGGGTAGGTGCCAGACAGACAGCTCTTAGGTCTATGGGGGTAGCTACCAGACAGACAGCTATCAGGACCATGGGGAAAGGTACCAGACAGACAGATTTCAGGGCCATGGGGGTAGGTGCCAGACAGACAGACAGCTGTCAGGGCCATATGGGTAGGTGCCAGACAGACAGCTCTCAGGTCTATGGGGGTAGGTACCAGACAGACAGCTGTCAGGACCATGGGGAAAGGTACCAGACAGACAGCTTTCAGGGCTATGTGGGTAGGTGCCAGACAGACAGCTGTCAGCGCTGTGGGGGTAGGTGCCAGACAGCCAGCTATCAGGACCATGGGTTTAGGTGCCAGACAGTCAGCTTACAGGGCTATGGGGGTATGTGCCACACAGCCAGCTGTCAAGACTATGGGGTTAGGTGCCAGACAGACAGCTGTCATGGTCTTGGGGGTAGGTGACAGATAGACAGCAATCAGGACCATGGGGGTAGATGCCGTACAGACAGCTGTCAGGACCATGGGGGTAGGTGCCAGACAGCAAGCTGTCAAGACTATGGGGGTAGGTGCCAGACGGACAGCTGTCAGGGCCATGGGGGTAGGTGCCAGACAACCAGCTGTCAAGACTATGGGGGTAGGTACCAGACAGATAGCTATCAGGATCATGGGGGTAGGTGCCAGACAGACAGCTGTCAGGGCCATATGGGTAGGTGCCAGACAGACAGCTCTCAGGTCTATGGGGGTAGGTACCAGACAGACAGCTGTCAGGACCATGGGGAAAGGTACCAGACAGACAGCTATCAGGGGTATTGGGGGAAGGTACCAGACAGACAGCTTTCAGGGCCATGGGGGTAGGTGCCAGACAGACAGCTGTCAGGCCATATGAGTAGGTGCCAGACAGACAGCTGTCAGGGCCATGGGGTAGGTGCCAGACAGACAGCTGTCAGGGCCATGTGGGTAGGTGCCAGACAGTCAGCTTACAGGGCTATGGGTTTAGGTGCCAGACAGTCAGCTTACAGGGCTATGGGGGTATGTGCCACACAGCCAGCTGTCAGGGTCATGGGGGTAGGTGCCAGACAACCAGCTGTCAAGATTATGGGGGTAGGTACCAGACAGACAGCTATCAGGATCATGGGGGTAGGTGCCAGACAGACAGCTGTCAGGGCCATATGGGTAGGTGCCAGACAGCCAGCTGTCAAGACTATGGGGGTAGGTACCAGACAGACAGCTATCAGGACCATGGGGGTAGAGGTGCCAGACAGACAGCTGTCAGGGCCATGGGGGTAGGTGGCAGACAGACAGCTGTCAGGGAAAAAGGGGTAGGTACCAGACAGACAGCTGTCAGGGCCATGGGGGTAGGTGCCAGACAGACAGTTCTCAGGTCTATAGGGCTAGGTACCAGACAGACAGCTTTCAGGGCCATGGGGGTAGGTGCCAGACAGACAGCTGTCAGGCCATATGAGTAGGTGCCAGACAGACAGCTGTCAGGGCCATGGGGTAGGTGCCAGACAGACAGCTGTCAGGGCCATGTGGGTAGGTGCCAGACAGCCAGCTGTCAAGACTATGGGGGTAGGTACCAGACAGACAGCTATCAGGACCATGGGGGTAGGTGCCAGACAGACAGCTCTCAGGTCTATAGGGGTAAGTACCAGACAGACAGCTGTCAGGACCATGGGGGAAGGTACCAGACAGACAGCTTTCAGGGCCATGGGGGTAGGTGCCAGACAGACAGCTGTCAGGGCCATATGGGTAGGTGCCAGACAGACAGCTCTTAGGTCTATGGGGGTAGGTACCAGACAGACAGCTATCAGGACCATGGGGAAAGGTACCAGACAGACAGCTTTCAGGGCCATGGGGGTAGGTGCCAGACAGACAGCTCTCAGGACCATGGGGAAAGGTACCAGACAGACAGCTTTCAGGGCCATGTGGGTAGGTGCCAGACAGACAGCTGTCAGCGCTGTGGGGGTAGGTGCCAGACAGTCAGCTATCAGGACCATGGGGAAAGGTACCAGACAGACAGCTGTCAGGGCCATATGGGTAGGTGCCAGACAGACAGCTCTCAGGACCATGGGGAAAGGTACCAGACAGACAGCTTTCAGGGCCATGTGGGTAGGTGCCAGACAGACAGCTGTCAGCGCTGTGGGGGTAGGTGCCAGACAGCCAGCTATCAGGACCATGGTTTTAGGTGCCAGACAGTCAGCTTACAGGGCTATGGGGGTATGTGCCACACAGCCAGCTGTCAAGACTATGGGGGTAGGTACCAGACAGACAGCTGTCATGGTCTTGGGGGTAGGTGACAGACAGACAGCTGTCAGGGAAAAAGGGGTAGGTACCAGACGGACAGCTATCAGGGATATGGGGGTAGGTGACAGACAGACAGCTGTCAGGGAAAAAGGGGAAGGTACCAGACAGACAGCTATCAGGGGTATGGGGGTAGGTGACAGACAGACAGCTGTCAGGGCCATGGGGGTAGGTGCCAGACAGACAGCTGTCAGGGCCATGGTGGTAGGTGACAGACAGACAGCTGTCAGGGACAAAACTATGGGGGTAGGTACCAGACAGACAGCTATCAGGGGTATGGGGGTAGGTGACAGACAGACAGCTGTCAGGGCCATGGGGGTAGGTGCCAGACAGACAGCTGTCAGGGCCATGGGGGTAGGTGCCAGACACACTCAAGCTAATGTCTCAGTTTGCTCCATCATTACACTAATGTCATAGCATTCCAAATGACCATATGCTCTCAAACAAACCAAATGTTGTTTTGTTGACTTTGTTTCAAATTCACTTGTATTTCTGCCTCATTTTTAGACAGTCACTGTGCATCGTTAATTGCTTATCTTCCATAGAAAAGATTGTGTAAGTACTTCAACAAAGGCAGTATCTCATCAGAGTCTCAGTTAGTGACTACTTTTTCTAACAATATGATGGTCATTATGTTTGGGAGGAGCTCATAAAACCATGTGACATTTTGTTGTTCGATCTCTCTCTCTCTCTCTCTCTCTCTCTCTCTGTCTCTCTGTCTCTGTCTTCTCTCTCTGTCTCTCTCTCTGTCTCTCTCTCTGTCTCTCTCGGTCTCTCTCTCTGTCTCTCTCGGTCTCTCTCTCTCTGTCTTTCTCTCTCTCTCTCTCTCTCTCTCTCTCTCTCTCTCTCTCTCTGTCTCTCTGTCTCTCTCTCTCTGTCTGTCTCTGTATCTCTCTGTCTCTCTCTGTCTTTCTCTCTCTCTCTCTGTCTCTCTCTGTCTCTCTGTCTCTCTCTCTCTCTCTCTCTCTCTGTCTCTCTCTCTGTCTCTCTCTCTCTCTCTCTCTCTCTCTCTCTCTCTCTCTGTCTCTGTCTCTCTCTCTCTGTCTCTCTCTCTCTCTCTCTGTCTCTCTCTCTCTCTCTCTCTCTCTCTCTCTCTATCCCTCTCTCTCTCTCTCTTTCTTTGTCATTACTTCCTCATGTGATGATAAAGGGATGAGAGGAGTAGAGGAAGAGAAATGGAACAACAGAGCTCCAAAGAACAGGCAATAGGCAATTTACCTTGAAATAAACTAACTCTCTTGGAGAATTTTGAGAGAAAACAAACTGTGTGTGTGTGTGTGTGTGTGTGTGTGTGTGTGTGTGTGTGTGTGTGTGTGTGTGTGTGTGTGTGTGTGTGTGTGTGTGTGTGTGTGTGTGTGTGTGTGTGTGTGTGTGTGTGTGTGTGTGTGTGTGTGTGTGTGTGTGTGTGTGTGTACATGCTTGGTACCCAATATTTAGCTCCATTGTTGAGTATATCTCTACTTTTACATCATCTTGATTCAGTCATTTGACTAAATATCCACAATTAGCTTGTTTCTATGACCCCAAAAATGATGTATATCCTATTTGACTACATTTTCCCGTTTTAAATACATCTACATAATTTAAATAAATCTACAACATGGAAATAATACCATGCCATGCCACCCAGTACATAACTATTTAAGTAATAGGTCAATTTGTAACTTTCTCTCAATGCGGAATTGAACTGTGCTTTTCTTATTCAGATTTATTTGGTTTCTATGCATTTCTGATGATAATATTCCATAATGACAGCTGCTCAGTAGGGTGTTGTCAGGCTCATTACAACAGACGCTGCCTCACAAATGGCACCCTATTACCTACATAGTACATTATGGGCCCAGGTCCAAAGAAGTGCACTATATAGGGAATCGGGTTCTGTTTGGGACATACAGAACATGGAACCAGGCAGTGCTAATCACTAATCCCTCTTGGCCTGTTCTAATGGTTCTAATGCTTCATTTAAACACGGTCTGACTGACTGACTGACTGACTGACTGACTGACTGACTGACTGACTGACTCAGAGAGAGAGAAGGATGGAAGGAGGAAGGGAGGAACTCAAAAATAATGATATGCTTTTAACACGATTTAACACCTGATAGGCACAAAACTACAGACGATTAGTTTTTTAAAATTGGTACTGGTTATTCAGGAAGGAGAGACAGGGAGAGGAGAACTTGTGTTAGAATCATCAGCCATTATTTTACAAACTCAACGCTCTGTAGGATAGTCTATCATTACCGTTTAAATGGTCTGACTATTCTCTATGATAACCATAAATGGTCTGAGTCTATGATTACCTTTCATAAGATGGTTTAATCATGGTCTAGTCTATGATTACTGTAAATGGACGGCTTTAATCTATGATAACCATAAACAGAGGCTGAGTCTAGCTGATTACCATTTAAATGGAGCTCTGCCACCTTTCACCACAGACGGTTTAATCTGGTGATTACCATAAATGTTTTAATCATGGCTAGTCTATCTGATTAACATAATCATGGTCTGCTAACATTTCTATCTGATTACCATAAATGGTCTGACAAACATTTCTCTAGCTCTGCCACCTTTCACCACAGATGGTTTAATCATGGTCTGACAAAATGGAGACGGTTTAATCATGGTCTGACAAACATTTCTCTAGCTCTGCCAACCATAAATGGTCTGCTAGCTCTGACCTTACCACAGACATGGAATCATGGTCTGAGTTTCTCTAGCTCTGCCACCTTACCACAGATGGTTTAATCATGGTCTGACAAACATTTCTCTAGCTCTGCCACCTTTCACCAAGACGGTTTAATCATGGTCTGACAAACATTTCTATGATTGCCACCTTTCACCAATTTAATCATGGTCTGACAAACATTTCTAGCTCTGACCTTACCACAGACGTTTTAAATCATGGTCTGACAAACATTTCTCTAGCTCTGCCACCTTTCACCACAGAGGTTTATGCTAAACATTTCAGCTCTGCCACCTTTCACCACAGACGGTTTAATCATGTTTTTCTCTAGCTCTGCCACCTTTCACCACAGACGGTTTAATCATGGTCTCATTTAACATTACCTTTCACCACAGACGGTTTCTATTAGAAACATTTAGGACCGACGGTTTAATCATGGTATGAAAAATAATTTCACAAGATGGTTTAATCATTTGATAAAAAAGCTCTGCCACCTTGATTTTGGCCTTTAGCTCTGCCACCTTTCACCACAGATAATCATGACACTTTCAGCTCTGCCACCTTTCAACAGATGGTTTAATCATTCTGATAAATGCTCTGCAAACAGATGAATCATGGTCTGAAAATAATTCTCTAGAATTTCACCATTTAATAGAAAACAAGGTTTTGAAGATGTTTAATCATGGTCTGACAAAATTTCTCTAGCTCTGATATACAAGATTAACTCAATAAATAATGATTTCATGACATTTTAATCATGGTCTGATTTAACACCTTTTTTTAATCATGGTCTGACAAACATTTCTCTACCTTCATGGTTTAATCGTCCATTAGTTTTTAAAAAATTGGTACTGGTTTACCTTTCAGAAGAGTCTGACAAACATTTCTCTAGCTCTGAGACCACAGACGGTTTAATCATGGTCTGACAAACATTTCTCTAGCTCTGCCACACCAGATGGTTTAATCATGGTCTGACAAACATTTCTCTAGCTCTGCCACCTCTCACCACAGATGGTTTAATCATGGTCTGACAAACATTTCTCTAGCTCTGCCACCTTTCACCACAGATGGTTTAATCATGGTCTGACAAACATTTCTCTAGCTCTGCCACCTTTCACCACAGATGGTTTAATCAGATACATGTCTTAATCATGGTCTGACAAACATTTCTCTAGCTCTGCCACCTTTCACCACAGACGGTTTAATCATGGTCTGACAAACATTTCTCTAGCTCTGCCACCTTTCACCACAGACGGTTTAATCATGGTCTGACAAACATTTCTCTAGCTCTGCCACCTTTCACCACAGACGGTTTAATCATGGTCTGACAAACATTTCTCTAGCTCTGCCACCTTTCACCACAGACGGTTTAATCATGGTCTGACAAACATTTCTCTAGCTCTGCCACCTTTCACCACAGACGGTTTAATCATGGTCTGACAAACATTTCTCTAGCTCTGCCACCTTTCACCACAGACGGTTTAATCATGGTCTGACAAACATTTCTCTAGCTCTGCCACCTTTCACCACAGACGGTTTAATCATGGTCTGACAAACATTTCTCTAGCTCTGCCACCTTTCACCACAGACGGTTTAATCATGGTCTGACAAACATTTCTCTAGCTCTGCCACCTTTCACCACAGATGCAGAAGTGCAACACTGGTGGATTGAGACGCATCCAATGCAAAGAAAACCCTGATATCTCTATCTTAAACTGGAGGATTTCATGGGGAATGTTTTGTTATGTAACTTAAATTGACACACCTGTGCGTCAATCGACTCTAGGGGGTTAGCTGAAGAGAGGTTGCTAACTGCACAATTAGCATTATGTATAGAAACTCCATGGAAAATACAACACTATCGCTACGAGGTCATTAAACATTGCAACATAACTAACTCAATCCATCTGTTACAGCTTTGTAATAAGATAAGATCACTCACAAATCTATTGCTGAAAAAACCGACTGCACAAGAATATAATGAAATACTCCAGTATATACTGAATCCTCTCACTCAAAGGCCTGTATTTTGTGAAGAGGTTGCGAAGGTACTGCATACTTAGCATATTTTGTATATAATCTTCATGGTACACGATAGCTGTGTGAAAAAACACAGCAACACAAGTACCTCCTATCCAACTGATTACACCCCACCTAATAAGAGGTGCTCACACAAATCAAATGTAATTGTATTGATTTTTTATTTAACATTTATTTTTAACTAGGCAAGTCAGTTAAGAACAAATTCTTATTTATACAAATGCAGCATGACCCATACCTAAAGACATGTAATATAGTGTGGTAATGCAGGGTAATATGGTGCGGTAATATGGTGTGGTAATGTAGTGTAGCATGATGTGGTAATGTAGTGTAATATGATGTGGTAATGTAGTGTAATATGGTGTGGTAATGTAGTGTAATATGGTGTGGTAATGTAGTGTAATATGGTGTGGTAATGTAGTGTAACATGATGTGGTAATGTAGTGTAATATGATGTGGTAATGTAGTGTAATATGGTGTGGTAATGTAGTGTAATATGGTGTGGTAATGTAGTGTAATATGATGTGGTAATGTAGTGTAATATGATGTGGTAATGTAGTGTCATATGATGTGGTAATGTAGTGTAATATGGTGTGATATATGTAATATGATGTGGTAATGTAGTGTAATATGATGTGGTAATGTAGTGTAATATGGTGTGGTAATGTAGTGTAATATGGTGTGATAGTGTAGTGTAATATGATGTGGTAATGTAGTGTAATATGATGTGTTAATGTAGTGTAATATGATGTGGTAATGTAGTGTAATATGATGTGTTAATGTAGTGTAATATGGTGTGGTGTAATATGGTGTGATAGTGTAATATGATGTGGTAATGTAGTGTAATATGATGTGGTAATGTAGTGTAATATGATGTGGTAATGTAGTGTAATATGATGTGGTAATGTAATGTAATATGATGTGTTAATGTAGTGTAATATGGTGGTAATGTAGTGTAATATGATGTGGTAATGTAGTGTAATATGATGTGGTAATGTAGTGTAATATGATGTGTAATGTAGTGTAATATGATGTGGTAATGTAGTGTCATATGATGTGGTAATGTAGTGTAATATGGTGTGGTAATGTAGTGTAATATGGTGTGGTAATGTAGTGTAATATGATGTGGTAATGTAGTGTAACATGATGTGGTAATGTAGTGTAATATGATGTGGTAATGTAGTGTAATATGATGTGGTAATGTAGTGTAATATGATGTGGTAATGTAGTGTAATATGATGTGGTAATGTAGTGTAATATGATGTGGTAATGTAGTGTAATATGATGTGGTAATGTAGTGTAATATGATGTGGTAATGTAGTGTAATATGATGTGGTAATGTAGTGTAATATGATGTGGTAATGTAGTGTAACATGATGTGGTAATGTAGTGTAATATGATGTGGTAATGTTTGTAATGTATGGGTGTGATAGTGTAGTGTAATATGGTGTGATAGTGTAGTGTAATATGGTGTGATAGTGTAGTGTAATATGGTGTGATAGTGTAGTGTAATATGGTGTGATAGTGTAGTGTAATATGATGTGATAGTGTAGTGTAATATGATGTGGTAATGTAGTGTAGCATGATGTGGTAGTGTAGTGTAATATGATGTGGTAATGTAGTGTAATATGATGTGGTAATGTAGTGTAATATGATGTGTTAATGTAGTGTAATATGGTGTGGTAATGTAGTGTAATATGATGTGGTAATGTAGTGTAATATGATGTGGTAATGTAGTGTAATATGATGTGGTAATGTAGTGTAATATGATGTGGTAATGTAGTGTAACATGATGTGGTAATGTAGTGTAATATGATGTGGTAATGTAGTGTAATATGGTGTGGTAGTGTAGTGTAATATGATGTGTTAATGTAGTGTAATATGATGTGTTAATGTAGTGTAATATGGTGTGGTAATGTAGTGTAATATGATGTGGTAATGTAGTGTAATATGATGTGGTAATGTAGTGTAATATGATGTGGTAATGTAGTGTAATATGATGTGGTAATGTAGTGTAACATGATGTGGTAATGTAGTGTAATATGATGTGGTAATGTAGTGTAATATGGTGTGGTAATGTAGTGTAATATGGTGTGATAGTGTAGTGTAGAATGATGTGTTAATGTAGTGTAATATGATGTGTTAATGTAGTGTAATATGATATGTTAATGTAGTGTAATATGGTGTGATAGTGTAGTGTAATATGATGTGGTAATGTAGTGTAATATGGTGTGGTAATGTAGTGTAATATGGTGTGGTAATGTAGTGTAATATGATGTGGCAATGTAGTGTAATATGATGTGGTAATGTAGTGTAATATGGTGTGGTAATGTAGTGTAATATGATGTGGTAATGTAGTGTAATATGATGTGGTAATGTAGTGTAACATGATGTGGTAATGTAGTGTAATATGATGTGGTAATGTAGTGTAGCATGATGTGGTAGTGTAGTGTAATATGATGTGGCAATGTAGTGTAATATGGTGTGGTAATGTAGTGTAATATGGTGTGATAGTGTAGTGTAACATGATGTGGTAGTGTAGTGTAACATGATGTGGTAATGTTTGTAATATGGTGTGATAGTGTAGTGTAATATGATGTGGTAATGTAGTGTAATATGGTGTGGTAATGTAGTGTAATATGGTGTGATAGTGTAGTGTAACATGATGTGGTAATGTAGTGTAATATGATGTGGTAATGTAGTGTAACATGATGTGGTAGTGTAGTGTAATATGTTGTGATAATGTTTGTAATATTTTGTGATAATGTAGTCTAACTTGGTATAGCGTTCTACAGTACTGTACTCTGGCTCTGTGCACACTCCCACGATCTGGCTTCCATTACACATGCACGCACCCACGCACCCACACACATACAGTGGGTTATACAGTGGTATTATTGGATTGAAGCATGACGACCCCAGACCGAGCCCCAGCGCCCACTTTCACTTATCAGCTGGCTGGCAGATAGGAATTTGCATACTGGCTGTCTTGTGTGTGTGTGTGTGTGTGTGTGTGTGTGTGTGTGTGTGTGTGTGTGTGTGTGTGTGTGTGTGTGTGTGTGTGTGTGTGTGTGTGTGTGTGTGGTGACTGTCATAAGTAATAAAAGCAAAGTTTCACAATGGAACTCAAACCCATTCTCCATGTCTGTCTGCCTCCATGAAGACACACCTATTAGACTTTGTAAACAGCCACGTGATCGTTGAATGTTAAACTCTAGAAGACCGAACTAGCTAGAGTAGTTGGGGACAGGGAGAGAGACAACTATGATGCCATGTTTGCATGAATCAATGCAGGAGGTGAGTGTTCTGGAGGAGAACAGGAGGTGAGTGTTCTGGAGGAGAACAGGAGGTGAGAGTTCTAGATGAGAACAGGAGGTGAGCATTCTAAAGGAGAACAGGAGGTGAGAGTTCTAGATGAGAACAGGAGGTGAGTGTTCTAGAGGAGAACAGGAGGTGAGAGTTCTGGAGGAGAACAGGAGGTGAGAGTTCTGGAGGAGAACAGGAGGTGAGAGTTCTGGAGGAGAACAGAGGTGAGAATTCTGGAGGAGAACAGGAGGTGAGAGTTCTGGAGGAGAACAGGAGGTGAGAGTTCTGGAGGAGAACAGGAGGTGAGCATTCTAAAGGAGAACAGGAGGTGAGAGTTCTAGATGAGAACAGGAGGTGAGTGTTCTAGAGGAGAACAGGAGGTGAGAGTTCTGGAGGAGAACAGGAGGTGAGAGTTCTGGAGGAGAACAGGAGGTGAGAGTTCTGGAGGAGAACAGGAGGTGAGAGTTCTAGATGAGAACATGCGGTGAGAGTTCTGGAGGAGAACAGGAGGTGAGAGTTCTAGATGAGAACAGGAGGTGAGAGTTCTCGAGGAGAACAGGAGGTGAGAGTTCTTGAGGAGACAAGACAATAGAGAGAGATGAGTGCATGGTAAAGAAAATATACCACTTTGGAATAAGACACTGAAATAAATTCAAAAAGGGGGTAATAAATCAGAATTTCTGAAAAGGTTCACAGGCAGCTGATGTCATTGCATCAAGCAAATTATTTCAGACCGTATTCAGTGCACTTTAAATGTGCTTCAGGAATCTCACCCTGTAATTTTATATAGAAAGTATGCATTCTATACTGCACTTTAAAGAGTTTAGAATTACAGTTCTTTAATCTAACAAACAGAACAAGCTGTCTTTTTCTCAGAGTCTAGTTATTCTCCACAGGGGTGGTGTTCTAACAAGCAGTCAGAAGCCTGACATTCCCACAAAGGAAATAATGAGTCTGAGTTTGACATTAATGTGTTCTAGAACGCAGCTCTGATTATCACCTGTTGTTCTGGTCCTATTCTTCTGGCCTACAGTGTTCTGTTCTGTTCTATTCTGTTATGTTCTGTCAGGGAGGGAGCTGGTGGGTGGCACGGATATAATCACCTGCTTTCAACTTTCTTTCTTTCTTTCTTTCCTTCCTTTCTTTAAAAAAATATCTTTCTCTCCCTCCTTCCTCTCCATCTCCCTCCTCTCTCTCTCTCTCTCTCTCTCTCTCTCTCTCTCTTCTCTCTCTCTCTCTCTCTCTCTTCCTCTTCTCTTCCTCTCTCTCTCTCTCTCTCTCTCTCTCTCTCTCTCTCTCTCTCTCTCTCTCTCTCTCTCACTCCCTATTTCAATCCCTTGCTCCTTTAATTTAAATCTATCTTTCTTGTTCACTGATTATGGCCCTTTCACCAAATGCCCCCGGTATGGCCCGGCTCACCAGGCTCCAGTCCCAACTGGGAAATAACGATGTTTTAACAAATGGATAAGGCTGAGATCGCCCGAGGACGCCGCCGGCCATTTAATATCTCACAGAGTACAAAGAGGAGAAGTGACAAAAGGAGAGAGTGAAAGAGAGAAAGAGAGAGCTGAAAGAAAGAGAGGGAGGGGAGGGAGGGAGAGGGAGGGAGAGGAGAGGGAGGGAGGGAGGGAGGGAGGGAGGGAGGGAGGGAGGGAGGGAGGGAGGGATTCATTTCTCTCATTTATTTATACCTCTTGAGGGAGGGAGGGAGGCTGTGTTTGGTACTGGCATCCATTTTGTAACATGTCATGCTGTATTGTGTTGGTTATGCCACAGAGATTGTGTACTTCAGATTAGTTATTTTGCTGGTTATGCTCCTAAACCACAGGGGATGTTATGTATAGTAACTATATACAGTGAGGGAAAAAGTAACCAAGGTCATACCTGAATAAAAGTAAAGATACCTTGATAGAAAATGACTCAAGTAAAAGTCACCCAGTAAATAAGTCTAATAGTATTTGGTTTTAAATATACTTAAGTATGAAAAATATATTGAATTGCTAAAATGTACTTCAGTATCCAAAGTAATAATACTTTCAAATTATATTATGCAATCCAGACAGCACAACATTTTATGTTTAAGGATAGCCAGGGTCACACGACAATACTCTGACGTTAATTTCCAAAGCATTTGTGTTTAGTGAGTCCGCCAGATCAGAGGTTGTAGGGATAACCAGGGATGTTCTCTTGATATGTGCGTGAATGGACCATTTTCCTGTCCTGCTAAGCATTCAAAATGTAACAAGAACTTTTGGGTGTCAGGGAAAATGTGTGGAGAAAAAAGTGCATTACTTGCTTTAGGAATGTAGTGAAGTGGAAGTAAAGTACAGATAACTCCAAAAACTATTTTAGTAGCACTTTAAATTGTTTATACATAAGTAAACTACACCACTGACTATAGGCTACAGTATGTAGAAGACAGAAAGGAGTAGTTAAGCATTGCTTCAAAGAGACCCTCAGGTTCTCTTGTCTCCCTACGGACCTCGCTCTCCCTTCCTCCCCTTCTCCCTCTCCATCTAGCTCTCCCTTCCTCCCCTTCTCCCTCTCCATCTAGATCTCCCTTCCTCTCCTTCTCCCTCTCCATCTAGATCTCCCTTCCTCTCCATCTAGCTCTCCCTTCCTCCCCTTCTCCCTCTCCATCTAGCTCTCCCTTCCTCTCCTTCTCCCTCTCCATCTAGATCTCCCTTCCTCCTATTCTCCCTCTCCATCTAGATCTCCCTTCCTCTCCTTCTCCCTCTCCATCTAGATCTCCCTTCCTCCCCTTCTCCCTCTCCATCTAGCTCTCCCTTCCTCTCCTTCTCCCTCTCCATCTAGATCTCCCTTCCTCTCCTTCTCCCTCTCCATCTAGCTCTCCCTTCCTCTCCTTCTCCCTCTCCATCTAGCTCTCCCTTCCTCACCTTCTCCCTCTCCATCGAGCTCTCCCTTCCTCTCCTTCTCCCTCTCCATCTAGATCTCCCTTCCTCACCTTCTCCCCCTCCATCTAGCTCTCCCTCTCCATCTAGCTCTCCCTTCCTCTCTCTCCCTTCCTCCCTCCCTCCATCTAGCTCTCCCTTCCTCTCCTTCTCCCTCTCCATCTAGCTCTCCCTTCCCTCTCCCTTCTCTCTCCATCTAGCTCTCCTTCCTCCCCTTCTCCATCTAGATCTCCCTTCCTCTCCTTCTCCCTCTCCATCTAGCTCTCCCTTCCTCCCCTTCTCCCTCTCCATCTAGATCTCCCTTCCTCTCCTTCTCCCTCTTCTAGCACTCCCTTCCTCTCCTCCCTCTCCATCTAGCTCTCCCTTCCTCCCTTCCTTCTCCCTCTCCATCTCCCTCTCCATCTAGCTCTCCCTTCCTCTCCTTCTCCCTCTCCATCTAGCTCTCCCTTCCCTCTCCCTCTCCATCCTCTCCCTCTCCCTCTCCATCTCTAGATCTCCTTCCTCTCCTTCCCCTCTCCATCTAGCTCTCCCTTCCTCTCCATCCTTTCTCCCTCTCCATCTAGATCTCCCTTCCTCTCCCTTCTCCTTCCTCTCCTTCCATCTAGATCCCTTCCTCTTCCCCTCTCCATCTAGCTCTCCCTTCTCTCCCTCCCTCCCATCTAGCTCTCCCTTCCTCCATCGAGCTCTCCCTTCCTCTCCCTCTCCATCTAGATCTCCCTCACCTTCTCCCCTCCATCTAGCTCTCCCTTCCTCACCTTCCCCTCCCTCTCCCTCTAGCCTCTCCTTCTCCCTCTCCATCTAGCTCTCCCTTCCTCACCTTCTCCCTCTCCATCTAGCTCTCCCTTCCTCCCCTTCTCCCTCTCCATCTAGCTCTCCCTTCCTCCCCTTCTCCATCTAGATCTCCCTTCCTCTCCTTCTCCCTCTCCATCTAGCTCTCCCTTCCTCCCCTTCTCCCTCTCCATCTAGATCTCCCTTCCTCTCCTTCTCCCTCTCCATCTAGCACTCCCTTCCTCTCCTTCTCCCTCTCCATCTAGCTCTCCCTTCCTCCCCTTCTCCCTCTCCATCTAGCTCTCCCTTCCTCACCTTCTCCCTCTCCATCTAGCTCTCCCTTCCTCTCCTTCTCCCTCTCCATCTAGCTCTCCCTTCCTCCCTTCTCCCTCTCCATCTAGCTCTCCCTTCCTCCCTTCTCCCTCTCCATCTAGATCTCCCTTCCTCCCCTTCTCCCTCTCCATCTAGCTCTCCCTTCCTCCCCTTCTCCCTCTCCATCTATATCTCCCTTCCTCTCCTTCTCCCTCTCCATCTAGCTCTCCCTTCCTCTCCTTCTCCCTCTCCATCTAGCTCTCCCTTCCTCTCCTTCCAGTTAGTGTAATAACACAATGTACAACCAATGTTTTCCCATTAAACCAAAAAAGGTTCTTCGAAAGTTTTTGTAATTCAGCAGATGCTCTTAGACGAAGTGAATTGCAAGAGCAAAAAGGTTCATTTCGTTGCACAATCGACATCGACATCATTTTCACATTCTTTGCACGGGAATTCAAACTAGCTACCTGTCGGTTACTTGTCCAACTCACTTAACCGTTAGGCTGCCTGCAGGTACAAAACATTTGCCTGATTATGAAAGAATGTTCCCAGAACACATTTCTCTGTCCTTAAAAGGTTCCCAGAATGTTTAATTAGGTTGTGGGAAAAGTCTGGTGGATAAATTGTGGGGAAATCACAAAATATATGTTCCTGAAAAACAAAATACTGTCCAGGTGTGCGGATGATTATGCAACATTTATTTTAGGGTGCCAAACATTTTCACCTGATTTTTCAAGAACGTTCCCAGAACACATTTCCACTGTTTCCAGAATATTTCATTAGGTTGTGGGAACACTACTACTGTCATATAATGTTTGTATCAGAGTGCAAAAAAAAACAGTTTTAATTTTGCAAGGATTTTGGCAGATTTGTTTTTTTGAGTTCTGTAAAGGTTCATGGAGCAATGTATTATGTAGTGGGGACAGTGTGGGTACATTACTAGAGATGGATCATCTTGTAACATCAGTATTATGTAGTGGGGACAGTGTGGGTACATTACTAGAGATGGATCATCTTGTCACATCAGTATTATGTAGTGGGGACAGTGTGGGTACATTACTAGAGATGGATCATCTTGTAACATCAGTATTATGTAGTGGGGACAGTGTGGGTACATTACTAGAGATGGATCATCTTGTAACATCAGTATTATGTAGTGGGGACAGTGTGGGTACATTACTAGAGATGGATCATCTTGTAACATCAGTATTATGTAGTGGGGACAGTGTGGGTACATTACTAGAGATGGATCATCTTGTAACATCAGTATTATGTAGTGGGGACAGTGTCAGTATTATGTACAGTGGGTACATTACTAGAGATGGATCATCTTGTAACATCAGTATTATGTAGTGGGGACAGTGTGGGTACATTACTAGAGATGGATCATCTTGTAACATCAGTATTATGTAGTGGGGACAGTGTGGGTACATTACTAGAGATGGATCATCTTGTAACATCAGTATTATGTAGTGGGGACAGGTGGGTACATTACTAGAGATGGACAGTGTGGGTACATTACTAGAGATGGATCATCTTGTAACATCAGTATTATGTAGTGGGGACAGTGTGGGTACATTACTAGAGATGGATCATCTTGTAACATCAGTATTATGTAGTGGGGACAGTGTGGGTACATTACTAGAGATGGATCATCTTGTAACATCAGTATTATGTAGTGGGGACAGTGTGGGTACATTACTAGAACATCAGTATTATGGATCATCTTGTAACATCAGTATTATGTAGTGGGGACAGTGTGGGTACATTACTAGAGATGGATCATCTTGTAACATCAGTATTATGTAGTGGGGACAGTGTGGGTACATTACTAGAGAGATGGATAACATCAGTATTATGTAGTGGGGACATCTTGTAACATCAGTATTATGTAGTGGGGACAGTGTGGGTACATTACTAGAGATGGATCATCTTGTAACATCAGTATTATGTAGTGGGGACAGTGTGGGTACATTACTAGAGATGGATCATCTTGTAACATCAGTATTATGTAGTGGGGACAGTGTGGGTACATTACTAGAGATGGATCATCTTGTAACATCAGTATTATGTAGTGGGGACAGTGTGGGTACATTACTAGAGATGGATCATCTTGTAACATCAGTATTATGTAGTGGGGACAGTGTGGGTACATTACTAGAGATGGATCATCTTGTAACATCAGTATTAGAGTGGGGACAGTGTGGGTACATTACTTGATCATCTTGTAACATCAGTATTATGTAGTGGGGACAGTGTGGGTACATTACTAGAGATGGATCATCTTGTAACATCAGTATTATGTAGTGGGGACAGTGTGGGTACATTACTAGAGATGGATCATCTTCTAACATCAGTATTATGTAGTGGGGACAGTGTGGGTACATTACTAGAGATAGAACATCTTGCAACATCAGGTGCATGTTTTTTGCACCCTGAAAGTAACATTGCAGAATCATCTGCAGAATTGAACAGTTGTTTGTGTTTTGGGAATTACTCTTTTGTGATGTCCCCCACAATGTTCTTACCAGACTGTTCCCACAGCTTCATGAAACATTTTGGGAACCTTTAAATAATAGATGAAATAGGTCCTGGAATGTTCTTGCAACAACATACAACTGAACAGTGTTTGTGTTATGAGAACATTTGCTCCGACCTAACTAATTTTCTGGGAACTTTCACAGAAACCAATTTTGGTTTGCTGGGCAGTCTCCAAGTCAAACACTCTCCTCTCTCCATCGTGTCCACTTCTTGACCCTGACACACACACCACTCTGTAAGATCACAAAGCACTCATTCCACTCCACTGTCCACTCCACTCCCAGGCTGAGTCCCAATTGGCACCTTATCCCTACATAGTGCACTACTTTTAACCACGGCTCTATGGGCCCTGATCAAAAGAAGTGCACTATATAGGGACACATTTCCGACCTAACTAATTTTCTGAAAACCCTTGGTTTGCCTCTCCAAGTCAAACACTCTCCTCTCTCCACGTGTCCATTGTAATTAACTATTAGTGAATCATTTCAGCATAATGGAGAGAGAGAGATAGAAAGAGAGAGAGAGAGAGCAAGAGAGCAAGAGACAGACAGACTCTCTCTCTTGCTTCTCTCTCACTCTATGACAGACAGACAGACAGACAGACAGACAGACAGACAGACAGACAGACAGACAGACAGACAGACAGACAGACAGACAGACAGACAGACAGACAGACAGACAGACAGACAGACAGACAGACAGACAGACAGACAGACAGACAGTGGAGGTAAATTGGTCTCTCTCCTATGGCTCTACAGACAGCCTGACAATGACATCCCTCTGAGAAAACTCCATACACAGGGCGTGTGTGTATTCTGATCCTCCAAATCCCCTCAGAAGGAAACCAGGCCTCCTTGGGCATATAGAACATTCATCACATTTAACAGTAGTGATTTTGTTAGTTCCAAGCACTTTTCTCAAGTACGCCTTTACTACACTATAGCCTGACGACCACAACAGCAAACAATTTCAAACTAAATGAACAGATCACAAACGTCTCCATTTGGGGACAGGATGACAGAGATTGAAGGGTTTTTCATCTATGGAGAATCCTTGTGGTGAGAGTTTGTGTGATATTGTCTGGTTCTGAATATTTTTTGCATGCATTCACACACACACACACACACACACACACACACACACACACACACACACACACACACACACACACACACACACACACACACACACACACACACACACACACACACACACACCAGTGGAGGCTGGTGACTTGAAGAATTGAGAAGGATGGGAGACCCAAAGTACAGGCGCAATAAGACACAATACAGCATCAGTGCAGTCACAGGGATGAAACTGAGGAAGTGACAGATATAGGGGAGGCAATCAATGACGTGATGGAGTCCAGGTGAGTCCATAGAAGCACTGCTGCGCGTGACAATGGTGACAAGTGTGCGTAATGAAGAGCAGCCTCGAACAACAGAGAGGGGGAGGATGAGCAGACGTGACACTACCCCCCCTCCCCCTCCCCTTAGGTGCGCCACCTGGTGTCTTACCTAGGCGAGCGTGACGGGCCTGCCGAGGCGGGAGCCCGATGAGCTGGGCGAGGCATGGCATGGGAGCCTGTCGAGCCAAACGAGGCTTGTGAGCCAATCGAGCCGGCTGAGGCATGGGAGCCTTACAAGCCAGCTGAGGCATCCCCGGTTGCTTCGGCAGCGGCACCCCGGACCCAACATCACCAACCAAAACGAAAAACTCCCTGATGCTTAAAATTGTGGAGTTAGCATTCGGTAAGGACAGACACTGGGAGGCGAGAAGCAAGTACAGGGAGTGAATATTTAATAAATAAACACATAAGAAATGGAACATATAACAACATTAATGCTGACTGTGGAAAGAAACTGAGGAAGTGAAAGACATAGGGGAGGTAATTAATAACATGATGGAGTCCCGGTGAGTCCGATGAAGCTCTGACGCGCGTAACGATGGTGACAGGTGTGCGTAATGATAAGCAGCCTGGCGACCTCGAGTGAAAGAGAGATAGAGCGGGAGCAGACGTGACACACAATGGGCTAGACAGAGTGACAGTTTGTACCTGCCTGCTGGTCTGTTCTGATCCTCAGCCTCAGTGATTTCATTTCAGCAACTGAATAGAGAGAGACTGTTGTGGCAAACAACAGACTGCTTTGTTCTATTCTGTGACAGGACTGGGGCTATAGCACAGTGGTGTTGACTGTTCTATTCTGTCACAGGACTGGGGCTATAGCACAGTGGTGTTGACTGTTCTATTCTGTGACAGGACTGGGGCTATAGCACAGTGGTGTTGTCTGTTCTATTCTGTCACAGGACTGGGGCTATAGCACAGTGGTGTTGTCTGTTCTATTCTGTCACAGGACTGGGGCTATAGCACAGTGGTGTTGACTGTTCTATTCTGTCACAGGACTGGGGCTATAGCACAGTGGTGTTGACTGTTCTATTCTGTGACAGGACTGGGGCAATAGCACAGTGGTGTTGACTGTTCTATTCTGTCACAGGACAGGGGCTATAGCACAGTGGTGTTGACTGTTCTATTCTGTCACAGGACTGGGGCTATAGCACAGTGGTGTTGACTGTTCTATTCTGTCACAGGACAGGGGCTATAGCACAGTGGTGTTGACTGTTCTATTCTGTCACAGGACTGGGGCTATAGCACAGTGGTGTTGACTGTTCTATTCTGTCACAGGACTGGGGCTATAGCACAGTGGTGTTGTCTGTTCTATTCTGTCACAGGACTGGGGCTATAGCACAGTGGTGTTGACTGTTCTATTCTGTCACAGGACTGGGGCTATAGCACAGTGGTGTTGACTGTTCTATTCTGTCACAGGACTGGGGCTATAGCACAGTGGTGTTGACTGTTCTATTCTGTCACAGGACTGGGGCTATAGCACAGTGGTGTTGACTGTTCTATTCTGTCACAGGACTGGGGCTATAGCACAGTGGTGTTGACTGTTCTATTCTGTCACAGGACTGGGGCTATAGCACAGTGGTGTTGACTGTTCTATTCTGTCACAGGACTGGGGCTATAGCACAGTGGTGTTGACTGTTCTATTCTGTCACAGGACTGGGGCTATAGCACAGTGGTGTTGTCTGTTCTATTCTGTCACAGGACTGGGGCTATAGCACAGTGGTGTTGACTGTTCTATTCTGTCAAAGGAGTGGGGCTATAGCACAGTGGTGTTGTCTGTTCTATTCTGTCACAGGACTGGGGCTATAGCACAGTGGTGTTGACTGTTCTATTCTGTCACAGGACTGGGGCTATAGCACAGTGGTGTTGACTGTTCTATTCTGTCACAGGACTGGGGCTATAGCACAGTGGTGTTGTCTGTTCTATTCTGTCACAGGACTGGGGCTATAGCACAGTGGTGTTGACTGTTCTATTCTGTCACAGGACTGGGGCTATAGCACAGTGGTGTTGTCTGTTCTATTCTGTCACAGGACTGGGGCTATAGCACAGTGGTGTTGACTGTTCTATTCTGTCACAGGACTGGGGCTATAGCACAGTGGTGTTGACTGTTCTATTCTGTCACAGGACTGGGGCTATAGCACAGTGGTGTTGACTGTTCTATTCTGTCACAGGACTGGGGCTATAGCACAGTGGTGTTGACTGTTCTATTCTGTCACAGGACTGGGGCTATAGCACAGTGGTGTTGACTGTTCTATTCTGTCACAGGACTGGGGCTATAGCACAGTGGTGTTGACTGTTCTATTCTGTCACAGGACTGGGGCTATAGCACAGTGGTGTTGACTGTTCTATTCTGTCACAGGACTGGGGCTATAGCACAGTGGTGTTGACTGTTCTATTCTGTCACAGGACTGGGGCTATAGCACAGTGGTGTTGTCTGTTCTATTCTGTCACAGGACTGGGGCTATAGCACAGTGGTGTTGACTGTTCTATTCTGTCACAGGACTGGGGCTATAGCACAGTGTGTTGACTGTTCTATTCTGTCACAGGACTGGGGCTATAGCACAGTGGTGTTGACTGTTCTATTCTGTCACAGGACTGGGGCTATAGCACAGTGGTGTTGACTGTTCTATTCTGTCACAGGACTGGGGCTATAGCACAGTGGTGTTGACTGTTCTATTCTGTCACAGGACTGGGGCTATAGCACAGTGGTGTTGTCTGTTCTATTCTGTCACAGGACTGGGGCTATAGCACAGTGGTGTTGACTGTTCTATTCTGTCACAGGACTGGGGCTATAGCACAGTGGTGTTGTCTGTTCTATTCTGTCACAGGACTGGGGCTATAGCACAGTGGTGTTGACTGTTCTATTCTGTCACAGGACTGGGGCTATAGCACAGTGGTGTTGTCTGTTCTATTCTGTCACAGGACTGGGGCTATAGCACAGTGGTGTTGACTGTTCTATTCTGTCACAGGACTGGGGCTATAACACAGTGGTGTTGACTGTTCTATTCTGTCACAGGACTGGGGCTATAGCACAGTGGTGTTGACTGTTCTATTCTGTCACAGGACTGGGGCTATAGCACAGTGGTGTTGACTGTTCTATCCTGTCACAGGACTGGGGCTATAGCACAGTGGTGTTGACTGTTCTATTCTGTCACAGGACTGGGGCTATAGCACAGTGGTGTTGTCTGTTCTATTCTGTCACAGGACTGGGGCTATAGCACAGTGGTGTTGACTGTTCTATTCTGTCACAGGACTGGGGCTATAGCACAGTGGTGTTGACTGTTCTATTCTGTCACAGGACTGGGGCTATAGCACAGTGGTGTTGACTGTTCTATTCTGTCACAGGACTGGGGCTATAGCACAGTGGTGTTGACTGTTCTATTCTGTCACAGGACTGGGGCTATAGCACAGTGGTGTTGACTGTTCTATTCTGTCACAGGACTGGGGCTATAGCACAGTGGTGTTGACTGTTCTATTCTGTCACAGGACTGGGGCTATAGCACAGTGGTGTTGACTGTTCTATTCTGTCACAGGACTGGGGCTATAGCACAGTGGTGTTGACTGTTCTATTCTGTCACAGGACTGGGGCTATAGCACAGTGGTGTTGACTGTTCTATTCTGTCACAGGACTGGGGCTATAGCACAGTGGTGTTGTCTGTTCTATTCTGTCACAGGACTGGGGCTATAGCACAGTGGTGTTGACTGTTCTATTCTGTCACAGGACTGGGGCTATAGCACAGTGGTGTTGACTGTTCTATTCTGTCACAGGACTGGGGCTATAGCACAGTGGTGTTGACTGTTCTATTCTGTCACAGGACTGGGGCTATAGCACAGTGGTGTTGACTGTTCTATTCTGTCACAGGACTGGGGCTATAGCACAGTGGTGTTGACTGTTCTATTCTGTCACAGGACTGGGGCTATAGCACAGTGGTGTTGTCTGTTCTATTCTGTCACAGGACTGGGGCTATAGCACAGTTGTGTTGACTGTTCTATTCTGTCACAGGACTGGGGCTATAGCACAGTGGTGTTGTCTGTTCTATTCTGTCACAGGACTGGGGCTATAGCACAGTTGTGTTGACTGCTAACACACACATCCACACTCAGACAGTGATATTTAAGCACACACTCACATACCCATGCATGCTATCACTCACAGTCACAAGTGCACCTCTCTCTCTCTCTCTCTCTCTCTCTCTCTCTCTCTCTCTCTCTCTCTCTCTCTCTCTCTCTCTCTCTCTTCTCTCTTATGATGTAAAGCTGAAAATTAATCTGAAGGAAGTTTGCATTTGTCGATTTCAATGTTCCATTCTTTTAGTCTATTATGGGGCCATTATTTTCCTATTCTCTGCCAGGAGATTCTTAGTGATTGTTACATATGTACTAAAGTGTGTCCGGTGGCCATATTTAACCAGATGAACAGCAGATCAATACAGTGTACTCTGGCCCTACTCGGAAATGGGGACACTGATTTGCATTACCCAAGCATTTACTACTGGCTTGAGATGTTTAAAATACCACACAAACAGGCAACATTTAACAGACTCATCTGGTGCTGTGTGTCTGCTGTTAAAAACCAACAGGCTTTCACTGCGACTGTGTGTGTGTCTGTGTGGGTGTTCTCCAGGGCTGTGGCCTAAAGACTAACACAACTAAAGCATTGCATGTCTCCTCAGCCGCCCTTAGGTTGGAGATGGCAAACTGTCTTCACTAATTCATGATCTGAGGCATTTAATTCACTCCTCACTCCCCAGTCTTTCCTTATTTATTAAGCGTTATAAAATACCCAGAGGAGCACATGTACCTAGATCAACTTTGACATTTGCTTTCAAACATGGCTTCTGTCAAACAATGATACGTTAAGATATGGTTTCCCAGAGAATTAACGACCGTGAAAATACACAATGAATACTTAAGCAATAATGTATTAGCATGAATAACACACGACGATTAGGCTCAACGGGTGGCATGATGAAGTTGAAGCTATGAACCTGTCTGTGGTCTGTTCGTGGGGACCGTGAACTAAAAAGTCTGATTTAATTCATTAATCAAATAATAATCAAGTCCTTGAGTAATAAAATCAAATGTGCTGGGCGAAAAACACTGCCCTGATGAGTTATCCAGGACCGTAGGTGAAGACCACAACACACACTTTTTGATTTATTTTAACTAGGCAGGTCAGTTAAGAACAAATTCTTATTTACAATGACAGCCTACCCCAAGCAAACGGGGACAATTGTGTACCGCCCTATGGGACTCCCAATCACAACCTGATGAGATACAGCCTGGATTTGAACTAGGGACTGTATTGACACCTCTTGCACTGAGATGCAGTGCCGTAGACTGCTGCTCCACTCAGGAGCACACGCACACAGACACAGACAGACAGACACACTCAAGTCCCCATCAGCCCTCAGGTCTTCATTAGTTCATTATTATCATTAGTCAGATTAAAAGTGGAATATCTTCCCTATCTCTCCCCTCTCCTCCAAGCCTAGATGAGATTCATTAACTGTAATGAAAGGTAGTTCCATCTGGTGTAACAAACTAGCTTCTTTAGATCGGGAGTGTGGGGATAAGTGTGGGTGTGTGTGTGTGTTATTCTCCTTTATCCGAAGGCCTTAGAGGTTTGTATCTGAGCCTATACCACAAATCAGGCTAGAGGAGGTCACTTTGGTCAAGGAGTTAGAGAGGAACTTTGGTCAAGGAGTTATCTTGGTCACTTTGGTCAAGGAGTTCGCTAGGTCACTTTGGTCAAGGAGTTAGAGAGGTCACTTTGGTCAAGGAGTTAGAGAGGTCACTTTGGTCAAGGAGTTAGCTAGGTAACTTCTCAAACTCCTCTGTGTTCAACTCAGGATAACCAGTACCTCCAAAGTGGCTCACCTTCATTGCCACCTTTATGGCAATGAATACTTCAGAACTAAGCCACTCCGGGGGAGGCTAACTTAGGGCTAACTCCATTCATCCTGAATGAAGTGTCTGAGCCACGAGTTGAGGATCAATGAAATTAGATTATCTTCCAATTGCAAAGATTGCATCATCATCCCCTTCATTTGAGGAAGACAATTGATCAAATATTTTACATAAAACTGTCCCAACAGCAGTCTCAAAAGCAGCACCAACATCTTACCACTGCAACACCTGGCTATCAGCTTTGTCTTGCAGCGAAACAGTTCATTCAGTCTCATTTACTGCCTTTTAGCTGATATGGCTGACTTGCTTGACACTTCTTATGGCTTGAATCCCGCTAACAGGATCGATATGACAACAGCCAGTGAAAGTACAGGGCGCCAAATTCAAAACAACAGAAATCTCAGAATTAAAATTCCTCAAACATAGAAGTATTTTACACCTTTTTAAAGATAAACGTGTTGTTAATCCCACCACAGTGTCCGATTTCAAAAAGGCTTTACAGCGAAAGCACAACATATGATTATGTTAGGTCAGAGTCTAGTCACAAAAACACACACAGCCATTTTCCAGTCACAAAAAGCAGAAATAAAGACAAAATTAATAACTAACCTTTGATGATCTTCATCAGATGACACTCATAGGACTTCATGTTACACAATACATGTGTTTTGTTTGATAAAGTTCAGATTTATATACAGAAATCTGAGTTTACATTGGCGCGTTAAGTTTAGTAGTTCCAAAACATCCAGTGATTTTGCAGAGAGCCACATCAATTTACAAAAACACTCATAATAAACATTGATAAAAGATATAACTATCTTGCATGGAATTATAGATACACTTCTCCTTAATGCAACCGCTGTGTCAGATTTAAAAAAAACTTTACGGAAGAAGCAAACCATGCAACAATCTGAGTACGGCGCTCAGACAACAAAACAAGCCATACAGATATCCACCATGTTGGAGTCAACAGAAGTCATAAATAGGAGTGACCTCCCCACCTCATCTCTAGCACCCCCTTCTACAGCACCTCCTGTTCCTGTGACCACATCTGGCTCCGGGGCTCTTCGGCTGACACTCCCACGGGAGTATGACGGAACGGCGGCTGGGTGCCAGGGTTTCCTCCTTCAACTGGAACTATACCTGGCTACCGTGCGTCCTGCTCCCTCCGGAGAGGAGAGTGTGAGCGCCCGCGTCTCCTGCTTGACTGGGCGATCCCTCGAGTGGGCCAACGCAGATGAGGAGCGTACAGGACTTTGCTCTGGAGTTCAGGACCTTGGCCGCAGGAGCAGGATGGAACCACAGGGCCTTGATCGATCATTTCAGATGCAGTCTCAGGGAGGACGTCCGCAGGGAGCTGGCATGTCGGGACACCACATTCTCACTGGATGAACTCATTGACTTGGCTATCCGTCTCGACAACCTGCTGGCTGCCCGCGGGCGTTCGGATCAGGCCCTGTCGTTTCCACTTCCCAGCCCTCCTGCCCCTATCCCTATGGAATTAGGAGGAGCGGCTTCGAGGGGGACCGGAGGAGGAGTGTCCTCCTGCACCAGTTGTGGTCGACGAGGGCACACGTCCGATCGGTGCTGGAGGAACTCGTCTGGGGGTCGGGAGGGCAGGCGGAGCACTGCTCGATCACCCCAGTTGAGTAAGCAACAGACTCACCCAGAGCTTCCTGTCGGTCATGTGTATGTGTTGACTTCTTTCCCTGGGTTTTTTCCCTCTCTACAGCATAAGGCGCTAGTCGATTCAGGCGCAGCTGGGAATTTCATGGATCGTGGGCTTGCGTTAAGGCTAGGGATTCCCCTGGTGTCGTTAGACCTACCTTTCCCCATGCACTCCTTAGATAGCCGACCATTAGGGTCAGGAGTAATTAGGGAGGCTACGGTGCCGCTGGACATGGTAACGCAGGGGGATCATAAGGAGCAGATTAGTCTGTTCCTTATAGATTCACCTGCGTTTCCAGTGGTGTTGGGGGTTCCCTGGTTAGCTCAACACAACCCGGTGATTTCCTGGCGACAGGGGGATCTTAAGGGGTGGTCAGAGGAGTGTTCAGGTAGCTGTATAGGAGTTGCCGTTGGTGCGACTACGGTGGAGAGTCCAGACCAAGTTTCCACCGTGCGCATTCCCTCTGAATATGCCGATTTGGCTATCGCCTTCAGTAAAAAGAAGGTGACCCAATTACCACCTCATAGTCGAGAGGACTGCGCGATAAACCTTCTGGAGAACGCTGCACTTCCTAGGAGTCATGTGTATCCATTGTCCCAGGAGGAGACAGTAGCTATGGAGACATATGTTGCTGAATCGCTGGGACAGGGGTACATTCAGCCCTCCGCATCACCCATCTCCTCGAGCTTCTTTTTTGTGAAGAAGAAGGATGGAGGTCTGCGTCCGTGCATTGATTATAGAGGTCTAAATTCCATCACAGTGGGGTTTAGTTACCCACTCACTACCTCTCATCGCTACGGCGGTGGAATCATTTCACGGGGCGCGCTTCTTCACAAAACTGGACCTGAGGAGCGCGTATAATCTGGTGCGTATAGGGGGGAGGAGATGAGTGGAAAACCGCATTTAGTACTACATCTGGTCATTATGAGTACCGCGTCATGCCATGCGGGTTGAAGAATGCTCCAGCCATCTTCCAATCCTTCGTAGATGAGATTCTCCGAGACCTGCTCGGGCAGGGAGTGGTAGTGTACATCGATGACATCTTGATCTATTCTGCCACACGCGCGGCGCATGTGTCTCTGGTGCGTAAGGTACTTGGGCGACTGCTGGAGCATGACCTGTATTGCAAGGCGGAGAAATGTGAGTTTTTCAAACAGTCCGTTTCCTTCCTGGGGTATCGTATTTCCACCTCCGGGGTGGTGATGGAGGATCACCGCGTTACAGCCGTGCGTAATTGGCCGACTCCGACCACGGTGAAAGAAGTGCAGCGTTTTTTAGGGTTTGCCAATTACTACCGGAGGTTTATCCGGGGTTTTGGTCAGGTGGCTGCTCCCATCACCTCACTGCTGAAGGGAGGACCAGTGCGCTTGCGCTGGTCAGCAGAGGCGGGCAGAGCCTTCAGTCGTTTGAAGGAGCTGTTCACCAATGCGCCCGTGTTGGCGCATCCGGACCCCTCTTTAGCGTTCATAGTGGAGGTGGATGCGTCCGAGGCTGGGGTTGGAGCACTGCTGTCCCAACGCTCGGGCGTGCCACCCAAGCTCCGCCCCTGTGCTTTCTTTTCGAGCAAGCTCAGCCCAGCGGAGCGAAACTATGATGTGGGGGACCGGGAGTTGTTAGCTGTAGTCAAGGCTCTGAAGGTGTGGAGACATTGGCTTGAGGGGGCTAAACACCCTTTTCTCATCTGGACTGACCATTGTAATCTCAAGTATTCCGGGCAGCGAAGAGACTGAATCCACGTCAGGCTAGATGGGCCATGTTTTTTACCAGGTTCCGGTTTACCCTCTCATACCGGCTCCCAAAACACCAAAGCCGATGCGCTGTCCCGCCTCTATGATACCGAGGAGCGGTCCGTTGAGCCAACTCCCATCATTTCACCGTCATGTCTCGTGGCACCGGTGGACGCGGAGATAGAGAGGGCCTCACGGTCAGAGCCGCCCCCCCTAACTGTCCAGTGGGGACTCAGTACGTGCCGAGGGGGGTTCGGGACAAGCTGATCCGGTGGGCTCATACTCTCCCCTCCTCGGGTCATCCTGGCATCGAGAGGATAGTACGGAGTCTGAGAGGGAGATACTGGTGGCCCACGCTGGCTAAAGACGTGAGATTTTATGTCTCCTCCTGCTCAGTGTGTGCTCAGAGCAAGGGTCCTTGGCACCTGCCTAGAGGGAAATTACAACCCCTCCCCGTTCCACAACGGCGGTGGACACACTTATCGGTGGATTTTCTTACCGACCTTCCCCCGTCCCAGGGAAGTACTACGATCCTGGTCGTTGTGGATCGGTTTTCTAAGTCCTGTCGTCTCATCCCATTGCCCGGTCGCCCTACGGCCCTGCAGACTGCGGAGGCCTTGTTTACCCATGTCTTCCGGCACTACGGGGTGCCTGAGGACATCATTTCTGATCGGGGTCCCCAATTCACGTCCAGTGTGGAGGGCGTTTATGGAGAGACTTGGGGTCTCGGTCAGCTTAACCTTCAGGTTTTCACCCCGAGAGTAATGGGCAGGTGAACCAGGATGTGGGCAGGTTTCTGCGGTCCTATTGCCGGGGCCGGCCTGGTGAGTGTGCAAGGTATGTTCCCTGGGCTGAACTAGCTCAGAACTCCCTACGCCACTCCTCAACTAACTTGTACCCTTTTGAGTGTGTGTTAGGTTACCAGCCGGTCCTGACCCCATGGCATCAGAGCCAGACCGAGGCTCCTGCGGTGGAGGAATGGGTACAGCGCTCCAAGGACACCTGGAAAGCCGTTCAGGACTCACACCGCAGTGAGGCCCCCGTGTTCGCACCGGGGGACAGGGTCTGGCTCTCGACCCGAAACCTGCCCCCCGCCTGCCCTGTCAGAAGCTGGGGCCGCAGTGTGTGGGGCCGTTCAAAGTCCTGAGGAGAATAAACGAGGTGTGTTACAGGTTACAACTTCCTAGGTATTACCGTATTAACCCCTCGTTTCATGTGTCGCTCCTCAGGCCGGTGGTGGCTGGTCCCCTGCAAGAAGGTGAGGTGCCTGAGGTCCCTCCGCCCCCTCTGGACATCGAGAGGTCCCCGGCGTACACAGTTCGGGTCATTCTGGATTCGAGACGGCGGGTGGGGGGCCTACAGTACCTCGTGGACTGGAAGGGGTACGGTCCGGAGGAGAGATGCTGGGTTCCGGTGGGGGACATTTTGGACCCTTCTCTCCTGAGAGATTTCCACCGCCTCCACCCGGATCGCCCAGCACCTCGTCCTCCGGGTCGTCCTCGAGGACGGTGGCGGCTTTCTGCGGGGGCCACGCGTCAGAGGGGGGGTACTGTCATGACTTCCGCCGAAGTTGGCTCTCCTGCCTGTTCGGGTCGGGGCTCGGCGGTCGTCATCACCGTCCTACTAGCCACTACCGATCCCTTTTTCATTTGTCTATTGTTTTTGTATTCATGTCATTTGGTGTAGTGCTTGTGTTTTATTCTCCGGTCTGTTTTGATCCTGTGTTGGATTATTCACCCTGTGTGTTGGGTTGACCGTGTTTTTTGTGCTCCGGAGAATAAACTGTCAAATATCTGAAACCTGCTCTCTGTGCCTGATTCCAGATTTGGGACCACAGCCGCTCCGCTGAATAGTAGGCTAGTGATTGCTTTGCAACGCTTGCAGTTATCCACCGATTCCTTCGAAACCACTCAATGTTGAATTTGCGATTTCCAACTTGTTAGGTAATGTTTATTTATGTCCAATTTCCGATGAGCACCAATACGTTTTATCTATAATCTCTCTTCATTTTTTTTAGGACAAGGATTAAAAAGGATTTGCCAGTAGATTGTCGATTTGATTCATGATGATGACTGCTAGCTTATATTTTGAAAGTACTATATGATGTTGACATGATCCGTCCAATCAAAGCTACTGTAGATATAACGTGATTTGACATCATTTTATCTGTGGCCAATGACCTTGAGCCTTCTTGGATGGATACTTCTAATGTAACTCTATGGAAGCACCAAAGGGGCTCGAATTTTCAAGCTCCACCCTTAAATATGCAGGTGACTCCGTGTCCCCATGCGTGACAGAAGACTGAGCCAATCACGGTACAACTAGAGAACATTACCAACCCCTACAAGAGAGAAAGAGAGAGAGAACGAGGGAGAGAGAGAGAGCGAGAGACAGAGAGAGAGAGAATGTCACCCCAGCTGTGGGCCGCAGGCCTACAACCCACCGCTTCATATACATTCTGGTTCCCGGCTCACCCTCCACACACACATGCACACACACAAATGTGCCAACCTACCCTGGAGGGCCCCTAAGATGTCCGCAGCTGTGCAGAAATGCCAGTCGGCTTACCCCCATCACACACACTGGTGAGAACACCCAACGAGCCAGGCTGGGCTAAGCCGATTAGATATTGGGTGTGTCTGTGTGTGCATGCGTCCATGCCTGCATTTTCCAGAGTGAATGCATGAGGGTGTGCAGGCAACGGGGGGCAATGGGAGGTGGGGGGATAGGCTCTCTGTAGGAATCGTGTTTTGTTATCCTTTCTCCTCTACTCCATTTCCCCTCTTCTCTCATTTTATCGCTTGTGTTTTATTCATATCCTCCTGAGATTTAGTTTAGTCACTGTGTGCTCAGCCTCCCGTTGATCAACTTCAGCTGGAAATTATTTCACATTCAAAGGATAGAAATTGAATGCAGAAAAAACTGTTTGCGTCCCTATGGGCCTAGGTCAAAAGTAGTGCACTACATAGGGAATAGGATGCCATTTGGGACACAAACCCTGAATCCTCCAAATGTTGCCCTATTAATATCCCATGTGGTTAAACTTGAAGTGATTCCACTCAGAGCATGTTGAATATGAACCTCCAGTATAATGAATAAAAATCACATAACCCTTGACATGTAATCAAATATATAAATGTAATAATATATGCAATTTAGCAGATGTTTTTGTCATATGTTTTAAGTAAGTGGAATGGTGTGTATTCATGGGTGCCAAGTGAAGCCAGGCTTTTAAAAAAAAGTGTTTTTGTTTGATAATTTTCCTTCAATTTGCAAGAGGCTGAATGTATCTCACAGGATAAGGTTTCCGAGCGAAACAGCGCCCCTCTGTCTCTCTACGTGTAGGCCATCGATCTGATACTGTCTGGTCCAAACAAGTATTACATTGTTGCCGCCAGTAGCATTGAAGGCAAGGGAAGCCAGCAAGCATTTGGCCTCCCTTGATAAAAAAGTATCCAGTTAGCCAATCAGCATTGAGCTAAACAGTGAATGGTCCTGTTGCACCAACAAAAAGTGTCAAAGGAAGCCAGCTTGGATTTTGGCTTCACTCCTATCACAACGCATACAAGGAATAAGAGAGAAATTGGTAATTGACAGAAACATTGGAATTGTTGTATCTCGTTGTGTTGTTTTCCTCCGGTGGCCAGCTAGCTAGCTAAAACTTGCACTTTCTTAGATGGGGATTTGGACTTGATTCTCCAAACTGGCCAATTATTATAAAGGCGATTCTGATCCAACGATTATTAGTGATAGTGTTTCATCAGCATGAAAGAGAGGAGGATGGAAAGTAGGGTGAGTCAACATGTTTTTCTACTTGCATGAATGTGCACTCACACACAGAACCATGGACAGCCACATCATATGAAGCTTATTGGACTACATAGTTTTTGGTATCTCACTGTATTAGACTAAGCAGAGGTGATTTGATGATGTTGAAATGTTGAAGTTGAAATGGTGCTGGAATAGTGGAGGCAGCTCCTGTTTTCTTTGTGACTTGCGGTAACTCTGTGGTTCCAAATCAATAGCTGTTAAGTGGTCTGAAAGTGTCAGAAACATTAACTTGCTTGACCTTGCTGTAGGTCTTGTAACTGTCTGTTACTGTACATGCAATATGCTTTGTGGACTTCACTGCACAGGGGTTGCAATCTGGTTTTGTGAAAAAACAGTGGTTGAATGTATTCTTCCACTTTGTCTTTATCTTTAGGCATATGAATTACCAGGTTATAGAACAGACAATGCATAGGTTGTAATATGGCTTTTTTGGGGGTGGGGGAGTGCTTGGCTTCTCCATTGATTTTACCCACGCACCGCTACTGTGTAGGGGTAGCCCTGGGAATCGAACACACAATCCAAACAAAGCAGTCCTATTGCACTTCCAACTGAGCCATACAGGACACCATACATGACCAACCTCTGGTTAATACCCCGTACATGAGCCCCCTCTGGTTAATACCCCGTACATGAGACACCTCTGGTTAATACCCTGTACATGAGCCCCCTCTGGTTAATACCCCGTACATGAGCCCCCTCTGGTTAATACCCCGTACATGAGCCACCTCTGGTTAATACCCCGTACATGAGCCACCTCTGGTTAATACCCCGTACATGAGCCACCTCTGGTTAATACCCTGTACATGAGCCCCCTCTGGTTAATACCCTGTACATGAGCCCCCTCTGGTTAATACCCTGTACATGAGCCCCCTCTGGTTAATACCCTGTACATGAGCCACCACTGGTTAATACCCCGTACATGAGCCCCCTCTGGTTAATACCCCGTACATGAGCCACCTCTGGTTAATACCCCGTACATGAGCCACCTCTGGTTAATACCCCGTACATGAGCCACCTCTGGTTAATACCCTGTACATGAGCCACCTCTGGTTAATACCCCGTACATGAGTTCCCTCTGGTTAATACCCATACATGAGCCACCTCTGGTTAATACCCTGTACATGAGCCCCCTCTGGTTAATACCCTGTACATGAGCCACCTCTGGTTAATACCCCGTACATGAGTTCCCTCTGGTTAATACCCATACATGAGCCACCTCTGGTTAATACCCTGTACATGAGCCCCCTCTGGTTAATACCCTGTACATGAGCCACCTCTGGTTAATACCCCGTACATGAGTTCTCTCTGGTTAATACCCCATACATGAGCCACCTCTGGTTAATACCCTGTACATGAGCCACCTCTGGTTAATACCCCGTACATGAGTTCCCTCTGGTTAATACCCGTACATGAGCCACCTCTGGTTAATACCCTGTACATGAGCCCCCTCTGGTTAATACCCTGTACATGAGCCCCTCTGGTTAATACCCTGTACATGAGCCCCCTCTGGTTAATATCCCGTACATGAGCCCCCTCTGGTTAATACACTGTACATGAGCCACCACTGGTTAATACCCCGTACATGAGCCACCTCTGGTTAATACCCTGTACATGAGCCCCCTCTGGTTAATACCCTGTACATGAGCCACCACTGGTTAATACCCCGTACATGAGCCCCCTCTGGTTAATACCCCGTACATGAGCCACCTCTGGTTAATACCCCGTACATGAGCCACCTCTGGTTAATACCCCGTACATGAGCCACCTCTGGTTAATACCCTGTACATGAGCCACCTCTGGTTAATACCCCGTACATGAGTTCCCTCTGGTTAATACCCATACATGAGCCACCTCTGGTTAATACCCTGTACATGAGCCACCTCTGGTTAATACCCGTACATGAGCCACCTCTGGTTAATACCCCGTACATGAGCCCCCTCTGGTTAATACCCCGTACATGAGCCACCTCTGGTTAATACCCTGTACATGAGCCCCCTCTGGTTAATACCCCGTACATGAGCCCCCTCTGGTTAATACCCCGTACATGAGCCACCTCTGGTTAATACCCCGTACATGAGCCACCTCTGGTTAATACCCTGTACATGAGCCACCTCTGGTTAATACCCCGTACATGAGCCACCTCTGGTTAATACCCTGTACATGAGCCCCCTCTGGTTAATACCCTGTACATGAGCCCCCTCTGGTTAATATCCCGTACATGAGCCCCCTCTGGTTAATACACTGTACATGAGCCACCACTGGTTAATACCCCGTACATGAGCCACCTCTGGTTAATACCCTGTACATGAGCCCCCTCTGGTTAATACCCTGTACATGAGCCACCACTGGTTAATACCCCGTACATGAGCCCCCTCTGGTTAATACCCCGTACATGAGCCACCTCTGGTTAATACCCCGTACATGAGCCACCTCTGGTTAATACCCCGTACATGAGCCACCTCTGGTTAATACCCTGTACATGAGCCACCTCTGGTTAATACCCCGTACATGAGTTCCCTCTGGTTAATACCCATACATGAGCCACCTCTGGTTAATACCCTGTACATGAGCCCCCTCTGGTTAATACCCTGTACATGAGCCACCTCTGGTTAATACCCCGTACATGAGTTCCCTCTGGTTAATACCCATACATGAGCCACCTCTGGTTAATACCCTGTACATGAGCCCCCTCTGGTTAATACCCTGTACATGAGCCACCTCTGGTTAATACCCCGTACATGAATTCTCTCTGGTTAATACCCCATACATGAGCCACCTCTGGTTAATACCCGTACATGAGCCACCTCTGGTTAATACCCTGTACATGAGCCCCCTCTGGTTAATACCCTGTACATGAGCCACCTCTGGTTAATACCCCGTACATGAGCCACCTCTGGTACATGAGCCACCTCTGGTTAATACCCCATACATGAGCCACCTCTGGTTAATACCCCGTACATGAGCCACCTCTGGTACATGAGCCACCTCTGGTTAATACCCCATACATGAGCCACCTCTGGTTAATACCCCATACATGAGCCACCTCTGGTACATGAGCCACCTCTGGTACATGAGCCACCTCTGGTTAATACCCCATACATGAGCCACCTCTGGTTCATACCTGTACATTGTATTTTAACATTGCTCGAATGATCAGTGTGCTGATATAAATGTGTTAAAATGATGAATGCTGAACCATAATAATTAAACACACTTTAAGGTGGAAACTCTTCTCATCCACCACCTTGGGGGATGCATGGCAAGCAATAGTCCCTGAAAGCTCACCACACGTCAGCTATCGTGGAGAGGTGAGGAGTGTGATTATTAGGAAGGAGGGGGCGGGATTAGGAGGTTATGGTGGAAATGGGGCCAGGTTGGGTCCCCAGGACACTGGGGCCAGGTTGGGGACTTAGCCAGGACACTGGGGCCAGGTTGGGGACTTAGCCAGGACACTGGGGCCAGGTTGAGGACTTAGCCAGGACACTGGGGCAAGCTTTTCTTTTCTGTTTTCTTATCTGACCAGGAAAACCTCAGTGCTGTAGCTTTAGCCTGGCATAGGGCCATATGTATAACTTACTGAGTGTTTCTGACAGTAGGTGCAATATGGCAATTATGCAATCTAGATGTGGTAATTATACAATCTAGACATGGTAATTATACAATCTAGATGTGTTATTTATACAATCTAGAAGTGGTAATTCTACAATCTAGAAGTGGTAATTCTACAACCTAGATGTGGTATTTATACAATATACACAGAAGTGGTTGAAAGGGTTATCAAACCCCTGCACAGTTTAGAGGTGTGAACGGGGAGGTAAGCTCCTCTATGATCACCAACTGCAGCTATAGAGCTGAACCACAGGCCAATCCCAGCCCTTCATCCACTTTGATCACTCAGAAGCACTTCTCTTGGATAGAAACACCCATGGTTTTCAAACTCTTCGGCGTAACTCTGAATAGAAAGAGACATCAAGGCCTGAGCCTCAAGCCTAACTTGACTGTTTTCAACAGAGAGGAGAACATAATTCAACATAAAAATACTTTTTTAAAGGGTCTGGCTGTTTAGAGTCTTTGACCACTGCCAGATTGCACAATTTGGGCCAGCTTATGTGAGTCAAAACACACACACACACACACACACACACACACACACACACACACACACACACACACACACACACACACACACACACACACACACACACACACACACACACACACAGTTGCTGCAGCCATTGCCTTCTAATAAAAGTGTTTATCTACTATTCTAATGACTGGTGATGCTTGTCACTATACTGAAAAATATTTGCCTCTTGTCTAATTGTTGTTGGATTGCGTTTAAGGTGCTGTACACTATGTGTGTGTTGGGATTGGATGAGTCCAGTCTGTCACCCTGATATCTGTTTACTGATTGGTCAACTTGACTGTCAGTGACTTATCAAAGTCCCGGATGCTGACACCCTGCAGTGTAAGGGTAATTAGCAAGCTTTGAGTAAAAAAATATCTTCCTCAGCCAAGTTTATTCTTTGAAGTTGGGCCAGTTGATCTTTATTTCTTAAAGTTCATAATTTATTTTTCCATTGCGCGTGTCATGCATTTTTAACAGAAGCCTTTGAGTTTCCTTTAGTGGTACATTGCGCTGTAAAACATCAAAGGGGTGCCGCGTCTCTCTCTCTCTTTCTCTCTCTCTTTCTCTCTCTCTCCATCTCTCTCTCTTTCTCTCTCTCTTTCTCTCTCTCTCCATCTCTCTCTCTTTCTCTCTCTCTTTCTCTCTCTCTCCATCTCTCTCTCTTTCTCTCTCTCTCTCTCTCTCTCTCTCTCCATCTCTCTCTCTTTCTCTCTCTCCCCCACCCAACTTTTTCCGAGCCATATCCTCTTATTCACCCTGTACACTCTAAAATTGATTATTTTTGCCTCCAAAATGTTGGAAGAAAGTCAAACACTTGTAACGTTTGCTTCCTTTGTTCTCTCTCTCTCTTTCGGCTTCTATTCCTTCCTCTCCTCCTTTCTGAAACCAGGTGTATTTTGCCTCCTGGGAGTCAGTAATGAGTACTTCCATCGCTCTCAGCAGTACATTGGTTTTCTCAGGAAGACTCGATTTAACATTTCATGAATCACATTTCCTACTCACCTGTTTGACAAAACGTCAGGTAGAAGGGAGGGAGGGATGGAGAGAGGAAGACACTCGGGAACAATGTGCTCTTACCTTCTCGATTCCCTGTGATGATTAAAATAACAAAACTGTTATAAATGCATTACATTATTACATCTTGCACATATATAACATTTAGAACATCTAGAACATTTAGAACATCTAGAAAATGTAGAACATGTAGAACATCTAGAGAATCTAGAGCATCTAGAACATTTAGAACATCTAGAACATCTAGAAAATGTAGAAAATATAGAACATGTAGAACATCAAGAGCATCTAGAATATTTAGAACATTTAGAACTTCTAGAACATCTAGAACACTTAGAATAAAGTATGTCTGAAGGTGCATGTCAAGTTCATGGAGTGCTGTAAGATGTCAATAAGAAATGTTTCAACCATAATAGGTTATAATAGGTTATATTTCTATGAGAGCCTATTGTAGATTCTGTCTAGATGACAGCTATCAAACAACTTCAATTCTTCCTCCTTTCTATCCTATTAGGTAGGGCGTGGATGATATGTAAATATGCATCCTTTCTATCCTATTAGGACTTGGTTAATATTTAAATATTCATCCTTTCTATCCAATTAGGTGTTGGTTAATGTCTATAAAAAAAATAAAAAATGTATTGAACAAGTTGACTGAGAACATTCTCATTTACAGCAACAATTTGGAAATAGTTGCATGGGAGAGGAGGGGGGATGAGTAAGCCAATTGGAAGTTGGGAATGACTAGGTGGCCATGATGTTATGAGGGCCAGATTGGGAAGTTATTACAGTACCTATCAGTCATGATGTATGGCGACATCAGCTTTATTTGAACGTTATACCAATGATGTAACACTGCCAGGGGTCAGCAGGGTGAGAATGAGAGAGTAGTATATCATGTGCATTCACTTGAAAAGAGGTCAAATATCTAGAAAGAATTGGCTTTGTTAACACATTATACTTTAAATGGCTTTGAATGTGTGTGTGAGAGAGCAACCATTTTTTTTGCCTTTATTTAAACTAGGCTAGACAGTTGAAGAACAAATTCTTATTTTCATTGACGGCCTACACCGAGCAAACCCGGACAACGCTGGGCCAATTGTGTGCCGATCTATGGGACTCCCAATCACGGCTGGTTGTGATACAGCCTGGATTCGAACCACGGTGTCTGTAGTGACACCTCTAGCACTGAGATATGGCGCCTTAGACTGCTGCGCCACTCGGGAGCCCTGTTTAGGATACATGAATTGTAAAGTCCCATTCAGTAACCCATTGACCAGCTTGTCAACTCTTATCTACATTGGATGCATGTCATGGCTAAGTATAGAGCCCTCCCCCATCCACCTCTCCCCCTCTCCCCCTCTCCCCCTTTCCCATCTGTCCCCTGCCCTTCTCAGAAACCAGAGGGGTGATGTCTAGCCCCCGGGACAACAGAGGGGCGTCCTCTCGCCCCCTCAGGCTCTCAGCAGGGCCAGCTGCGCCGCCCGATGGTGCCCCCCAAGGCATAGTTAAACACAGGCATTCTCTTAACCAATCACAAGGTCAGGATAAAGACGGGCATCTTCTTAACCAATCACAGGTTCAGGATAAAGACGCCATCCTCTTAACCAATCACAGGCTCAGGATGCAGGGACAGAGGAAGCAACAGGCCTTTAGCATCCCACTGCTCATCTTCCCTAAACGCCACATAATGATGTGTCTCACGTCACAACATTAGGTCTACAGCTCTCTGGGAGTCATAGAGTAACCTCACCATTTCATGTTATGCATAATGCAACGTTCTGCCAAGTATTGTTCTTTGTCTCTGAGTGAGAGAGGATTACACACGTTTTTGTGAATTTTGTTCCCATCCTTCTTTCCTCTTCACTCCAATTCTCCTCTCCCTCTCTCCTGTCGTTGTATAACTTCTGAGTGACGAGAGAGTTTTCTTCAGGTAAGGGTTGACAATTTGCGTCCTTCCCCTGGTCCATTCTTTCACATAATGCTGAGTGCATTAGCACAAGTGTATTTAATCAACGTACTAAACCATTTTTCCAAACATGCAGCCTGAGTCCACAGAGTTGAGAGTACAGAAGCAAAGAACAGTGACCTTTTGCCTTTGTTATGAAAAAGTATTACTTCAATTTTGTGAAAAGTTTTATTTCAGTCAACGGTCATTTCAGTTGACTGTTATGTTGTGCGTTTTTCTCAGATCTGTCTTTTGTTGTCCACATTTATGATCTATGTATGTAGTCTGGAGAACACTGGATCAAACACAGTGTTATCAGGGAGATAGGAACAAAAAGCATAACAAATATAGATTGGTGCTATGCAGTCAGGCAGCTGAGGATATTTGGGTGTGGGAGAGAGGAAAGAGGAGAGAGACAGAAAGAGACAGAAAGAGAGAGACAGAGACTGAAGAAGGAGTAAGAGAGATACAGAGAAAGAGGAAGAGGGGGAAGGCAAGAGAGAGAGAACGAGATCAACAGGAGCACAGAAAGGAACAAAGTACTCAAGAAGAAAGGAAAGAAGAGGGGTGAGAGAGTAATGAGGAATATCTGAAGGAGTGTTTCAAAGAAAGAAAGGACAGAGGTTGTCCTCTAACGCAGCCTCAGCAACTGTTGCTATAGTGACTGACTCAGAAGTTGTGGGCCAGAGAGTTTGTTTTGACTAGGGAAGAGGTTAGATGCTGGTACAAACTGACAACCTGAAAACTAAAGCACAGTCTTTCTCCAGGGTTTTTACACAGACCTGAGAGCTACTCTCGCTCACTCTCAACATTCCTGTGTCGGTTAATTTCCTGATGATGAGATAGCTACCATTGTCATTTTGTTCCATGTTTGCTTCCCAGATGGTTGCCATTTCTGTTCACGTCACTAGACTTGCTAAAATGTGATGTTGCAGCAGTGTAGAGGAGAGCAGGAATAAGCTTACAGTACTGGAAGCTGGGGATGATTAGTTAATGATGGAGTTATTATATTCCAACACCACAGGGGAAATCCGTCCTCCTCTCCTCCGATCCTCCACTCCTCTCCTCCCACCCCACCCCAACCCCTCTCCAATCCTTCCATCCTCCTCTCCTCCCACACCATCCCCTCTCCAATCTTTCCATCCTCTCCTCTCCTCTCCTCTCCTCTCCTCTCCTCTCCTCCTCCTCCTCCTCCTCTCCTCTCCTCTCCTCTCCTCTCCTCTCCTCTCCTCCCACCTCATACCACCTCACCCCTCTCCAATCCTCCCATCCTCCTCTCCTCCCATCCTCCTCTCCTCCCACCACACCCCATGCCCAATCCAATCCTTCTCTTCAAGCTCCCTTATTCCCTCCCTCCTCTCCTCCCACCCCGCTCCTCCCATCCCCATCCACCTCTCCAATCCTCTCATCCTTCTTTTCTCCCATCCTCCTCACCTCCCACCCTATTGACATGGCATGCAATAGGAGATTGACCTGACCTCAAGTAAAAGCACTTCCTCTGAAGACATTCCTCTGATGATCGTCCTATGATAGAGTGCCTGTGAGAGCAGGAAGTAGGAAGTACAGGTGACCATAATCTTCAGGAGATGTTCTATAGTATCTATTAATACCTGTCTGGGGTTTGACTTCAGGTTCAGTGATCCCCTTTTCATGTTTCCCTCTTCTCTACTGCAGGTGGACGATACATTGTCCTGCTCTGTTTTGAGGAGAGAGTGTACAAGAGAGAGAGAGAAGTGGTAGAGAGAGAGAGTGGAGGAGAAGGGGAGACAGTGATAAAAGAGAGTCAGGGGGGAACGACAGCGAATGAAGGAGTAAAACACTTTTCTCGTTGTGCAATAAAGTGGTCTGTTATTTGATGAAGAGGACTAACCACAGCTTTATCGACCAGAGCTGAACAGTGCGGAGCATGAGTCCCAAATGGAACCATATTTACTATAAAGTGGACTACCAAATGGCACCCTCTTCCCTAGATAGGGCACTATATAGGGAATAGGGTGCCATTTGGGATGCATGGGAGAGTGGTGTGATCTGACAGAATGCAGTGTGTACTTTAGAATGGGGTTTGAAAGGGGAAAAATAAATGCTCTCCATAAAAAAAAGCAGGAAAGGAAGATAGGAAGGAAAGATCCTTGTAAAGAGGTGGGTGTGTGTGAAGAAATGGTTTGTAGAGCTGAAAGTTAAAGTAAAGCCCTCTGAGCTATTTGATTTGGAGCGAGAGAGGTGAGAAAGGATAGAGGAGAGAGGAGAGAGGATAGAGAGATGAGAGAGGTGAGAGAGGATAGAGGAGAGAGGAGAGAGGAGAGAGAAGAGAGAGGTGAGAGGAGAGAGGAGAGAGGAGAGTGGAGAGAGGAGAGAGGAGAGAGGAGAGAGGAGAGAGGAGAGAGGAGAGAGGAGAGAGGAGAGAGGTGAGAGAGGATAGAGGAGAGAGGATAGAGAGATGAGAGAGGTGAGAGAGGATAGAGGAGAGAGGAGAGAGGATAGAGAAGAGAGGTGAGAGGAGAGAGGAGAGAGGAGAGAGGAGAGAGGAGAGAGGAGAGAGGAGAGAGGAGAGAGGAGAGAGGATAGAGGAGAGAGGAGAGAGGAGAGAGGAGAGAGAGGTGAGAGGAGAGAGGAGAGAGGCATATATATCAGAGAAACAGTCATTTGGGCTCCTAGCCTAAGGCTTTCCTGTCTAAAGGTATATGGAAATAGACTCCCAAGCAAGAAAACTGAACATCCAAAAAGTGTGTCCACAGCATCCAGGATGAAAAGGAACTAAGTAACCAAGGACATTTTGGAAGTACTCCATATTGCATTCTGTATATGGTTTCTATCCTATACCAAAAATCAAATCAAATCAAATCCAATTGTATTTGTCACATACACATGGTTAACAGATGTTAATGCGAGTGTAGTGAAATGCTTGTGCTTCTAGTTCTGACAATGCAGTAATAACCAACGAGTAATCTAACCTAACAATTCCACAACTACTACATTATACACACAAGTGTAAAGGGATAAAAAATATGTACATAAGGATATATGAAGGAGTGATGGTACAGAGCGGCATAGGCAAGATACAGTAGATGGTATCGATTACAGTATATACATATGAGATGAGTATGTAAACAAAGTGGCATAGTTAAAGTGGCTACATGTATTACATAAAGATGCAGTAGATTATATGAAGTACAGTATATACATATACATATGAGATAAATAATGTAGGGTATGTAAACATTATATTAAGTAGCATTGTTTAAAGTGGCTGGTGATATATTTTACATCAATTCCCATCAATTCCCATTATTAAAGTGGCTGGAGTTGAGTCAGTGTGTTGGCAGCAGCCACTCAATGTTAGTGGTGGCTGTTTAACAGTCTGATGGCCTTGAGATAGAAGGTGTTTTTCAGTCTCTCGGTCCCAGCTTTGATGCACCTGTACTGACCTCGCCTTCTGGACGATAGCGGGGTGAACAGGCAGTGGCTCGGGTGGTTCTTGTCCTTGATATTCTTTATGGTCTTCCTGTGACATCGGGTGGTGTAGGTGTCCTGGAGGGCAGGTAGTTTACCCCCGGTGATGCGTTGTGCAGACCTCACTACCCTCTGGAGAGCCTTATGGTTGTGGGCGGAGCAGTTGCCGTACCAGGCGGTGATACAGCCCGCCAGGATGCTCTCGAATTGTGCATCTGTAGAAGTTTGTGAGTGCTTTTGGTGACAAGCCGAATTTCTTCAGCCTCCTGAGGTTGAAGAGGCGCTGCGGCGCCTTCTTCACGATGCTGTCTGTGTGGGTGGACCAATTCAGTTTGTCTGTGATGTGTACGCCGAGGAACTTAAAACTTACTACCCTCTCCACTACTGTTCCATCGATGTGGATAGGGGGGTGTTCCCTCTGCTGTTTCCTAAAGTCCACAATCATCTCCTTAGTTTTGTTGACATTGAGTGTGAGGTTATTTTCCTGACACCACACTCCGAGGGCCCTCACCTCCTCCCTGTAGGCCGTCTCGTCGTTGTTGGTAATCAAGCCTATCACTGTTGTGTCGTCCACAAACTTGATGATTGAGTTGGAGGCGTGCGTGGCCACGCAGTCGTGGGTGAACAGGGAGTACAGGAGAGGGCTCAGAACGCACCCTTGTGGGGCCCCAGTGTTGAGGATCAGCGGGGTGGAGATGTTGTTACCTACCCTCACCACCTGGGGGCGGCCCGTCAGGAAGTCCAGTACCCAGTGGCACAGGGCGCGGTCGAGACCCAGGGTCCCGAGCTTGATGACGAGCTTGGAGGGTACTATGGTGTTGAATGCCGAGCTGTAGTCGATGAACAGCATTCTCACATAGGTATTCCTCTTGTCCAGATGGGTTAGGGCCGTGTGCAGTGTGGTTGCGATTGCGTCGTCTGTGGACCTATTTGGGCGGTAAGCAAATTGGAGTGGGTCTAGGGTGTCAGCTAGGGTGGAGGTGATATGGTCCTTGACTAGTCTCTCAAAGCACTTCATGATGACGGAAGTGAGTGCTACGGGCGGTAGTCGTTTAGCTCAGTTACCTTAGCTTTCTTGGGAACATGAACAATGGTGGCCCTCTTGAAGCATGTGGGAACAGCAGACTGGGATAGGGATTGATCGAATATGTCCGTAAACACACCAGCCAGAGTAAATAATGACGTCATAACATATGTTAGACTATGTATACCTTAGTAAATACTGACGTCATAACATATGTTAGACTATGTATTCCAGAGTAAATACTGATATCATAACATATGTTAGACTATGTATACCAGAGTAAATAATGACGTCATAACATATGTTAGACTATGTATACCAGAGTAAATAATGACGTCATAACATATGTTAGACTATGCATACCAGAGTAAACAGTGACGTCATAACATATGTTAGACTATGCATACCAGAGTAAATACTGATATCATAACATATGTTAGACTATGTATACCAGAGTAAACAATGACGTCATAACATATGTTAGACTATGTATACCAGAGTAAACAATGACGTCATAACATATGTTAGACTATGCATACCAGAGTAAATACTGACGTCATAACATATGTTAGACAAGAGAAAATACTGATGTCATTACACATGTTATGACCATGTATACCAAGATGGCGCCGGCAGTCATGACAGCTCTGCTTCTAGCTCCTAAGCAACTTTGCAGTATTTAGTTTTTTTCGTGTGTTATTTCTTACATTATTAGCCCAGAACGTTTTTGTGTTCTTACATACAGCCGGAAATAACTTTTGGATATCAGAGCGGGAGTAACTCACCAGCATTAAGACCAGGAATACGACTTTCCCCAATTGGAACCTTTGATTGTAGTACTCACACTGCTTAAACGCTCTGTTTTGCTAATCTCTTCCTGTAGGCAGAAACTCAAACAGGAAGTACCCCTGCTAAGGTCTATTCAATGCCGATCTGACCAATTAGAATCCATGCGTCAAGATTGTTTTGATCATGCTGACTGGGATATGGTCCGGGTAGCCTCTGAGAATAACATTGATGTATACATGGACACGGTAACTGAGTTCATAAGGAAGTATATAGGCGATGTTGTTCCCGCTGTGACAATTGAAACCTACCCAAACCAGAAACTGTGGATAGATGGTAGCATTCGCAAAAAACTGAAAGCGCAAACCACCATATTTAACCATAGCAAGGTGACTAGGAATATGGTCGAATACAAACAGTGTAGTTATTCCTTCTGTAAGGCAATGAAACAGGCAAAACGTCAGTACAGAGACAAAGTGGAGTCGCAATTCAACCGCTCAGACACGAGACGTATGTGGCAGGGTCAACAGACTCACAGATACAAAGGGACATCTAGCCAGGTCGCGGAAACCGATGTCTTGCCTCTGGACAAGCTAAAGATAACACAGTGTCTCCGACACGGCCCACTCCCAAACACTCTGGGCTCTCGTTGTTGTGGCTTTAACCTTCTCAAAGGCTGCCGGCCCAGACAGCATCCCGAGCGGCGTCCTCAGAGCACATCAGACCAGCTGGCTGGTGTGTTCACGGACAGATTCAATCTCTCCTTATCACAGTCTGTTGTCCCCACTTGATCAAGACGTTCACCATTGTTCCTGTACCCAAGAAAGCAAAGGTAACTGAACTAAATTATTATTGCCCCATAGCACTCACTTCTGTCATCATGAAGTGCTTTGAGAGAGTAGTCAAGGATCATATCAACTCTACCTTTCCTGACACACTATACCCACTTCAATTTGCATACCGCTCCAATAGATCCATTGACAGAGGAATTGCAATCGCACCGCACACTCCCCTATCCCATCTGGACAAGAGGAATACTTTAAGGAATACTGTAAGATTGCTGTCCACTGACTATAAATCAACCTTCAACACCATAGTACCCTCCAAGCTCATCAATAAGCTTGGGGGTCTCGGTCTGAACCCCGCCCTGTGCAACTGGGTCCTGGACTTCCTGACGGGCCAGGTGATGAAGGAAGGAAACAACACCTCCACTTCTCTGATCCTCAACACAAGGGCCCAACAAGGGTGTGTGCTCAGCTCCCTCCTGTACTCCCTGTTCACCCATGACTGCGTGGCCACTCATGCCTCCAACAGTAGTAAGCTTGATTACCAATAATGACGAGACAGCCTACATGGAGGAGGTGAGGGCCCTAGTGGAGTGGTACCTGGAAAATAACCTTTCCCTCAACGTCAACAAAATGAAGGAGCTGATTGTGGACTTCAGGAGACAGCAGAGGGCGCACGACCCTATCCACATCAACGGGGACTGCAGTGTAGAAGGTGAAAAGCTTCAAAATCCTCGGGGTACACATCACTGACAATCTGAAATGGTCCACCCACACAGACAGTGTGGTGAGGAAGGCAACAATTTGACTTGTCCCGTAAGACCCTCACAAACTTTTACAGATTTACATTTGAGAGCATCCTGTTTGGACTGTATCACCGCCTGGTATGGCAACTGCACCACCCTCAACCGCAGGGCTCTCCAGAGGATGGTGCAGTCTGCCCAGCGCACACTACTGGCCCTCCAGGACACCTAATGCAACTGATGAAACAGGAAGGCCAAATAGATCTTCAAGGACAAGAACCACCCGAGCCACGGCCTGTTCACCCCGCTACCATCCAGAAGGTGAAGTCAGAACAGGTGCATCAAAGCTGGGACTGAGAGACTGAAAAACAACTTCTATGTCAAGGCCACCAGACTGTTAAATAGCCACGCTAGCTGTCTACCATCCTGTTACTCAACCCTGCATCTTAGAGGCTGCTGCCCCAGGATTTTTTAATTATGGCCACATGAATTCCACTATCACAATTTTCGCTCAATCAAGATTGTATCCACAGTGTTATACAGTGTTATACAGTGTTATACGGTGGTATATGGTGTTCACAGTGTGTTATACAGTGTTATGCAGTGTTATAACCTCTTAGGCCGCCCCATCCCGCATGCGGGATCGTGACTACAGCCTCAAGCTCATTACCATAACGCAACATTAGCGATTTCTGAAAATTGATTTCCTCAAGCTTATCCTTTTCTTAACAATCCTGTCGTCTCAGATTTTCAAAATATGCTTTAGAACCAGAGAAAATCAATAATTTGTGTAAGAGTGGTGATAGCTAGCTTAGCATTTAGCGTTAGCATTTAGCACGCAACATTCACAAAAACCAGCAAAGGGATCAAATAAAATAATTTACCTTTGAAGAACTTCAGATGTTTCAATGAGGAGACTCTCAGTTACATAGCAGATGTCCAGTTTTTCCTGAAAGATGCTTGTGTAGGACACAACGTTCCGTTTTGTTACTATGCATTTGGCTACCGAAACTAACTGAAAATTCAGTCACCTAAACGTCGAACTTTTTTCCGAATTAACTCCATAATATCGACTGAAACATGGAAAACGTTGTTTGAATCAATCCTCAAGGTGTTTTGTCATATATCTCTTCATTGAAATGCCAGTCCTAGAAGCGTGCATTCTTCTCTGATTCGGATGGAAAAATACTGGGACCTGACTTTTGCGCACCAATTTCCACGCAGACACCATGCGGGACACTTGGTAAATGTAGGCTCTTATGGGCAATCTTCCAATGATATGCCTACAAATACGTCACAATGCTGCAGACACCTGGGGGAAACGATAGGAAGTGTCCGTTCATTCCTGTCGCATTCACAGCCATATAAGGAGATCATGGAAAACGTGCCTTCAGAAATCCTGTTGATTTCCTGGTCACTCAAACATCTTGGTTTTGCCTGTAGATTTTGTTCTATGGCACTCACAGTGAAAATCTTTGCAGTTCTGGAAACGTCAGAGTGTCTTCTTTCCAAAACTATCAATTCCAAGCATAGTCGAGCATCTTTTTGTGACAAAATATTGCGCTAAAAACGGGCACGTCTTTTTATCCAAAAATGAAATACTGCCCCTATAGGTCTAACAGGTGTTATATGGTGTTCACAGTGTTTTATACGGTGATATACAGTGTTATGTGGTGTTTTATACAGTGTTATACAATGCAAAATGGTGTTATACGGTGTTATATAGCTTTTTACACGGTGTTATACAGTATTATACGCTGTTATATAGTGTTATATGGTGGTATACAGTGTTATACGGTGTTTTACAGTGTTATACAGTGTCATGCGGTGTTATACTGTGTTTACAGTATTTTACGGTGTTATACCGTGTTTTATACAGTGTTATACAGTGTTTTACAGTGTTATACGATGTTATACGGTGTTATATAGTGTGGTGTACAGTGGTACAGTGGTATTGTACAGTGTTTTTTATGGTGTTATTTAGTGTTATACGGTGTTATACAGTGTTTTATATGGTGCTATACAGTGTTATAAGGTGTTATACAGTGTTTGAGACAGTGTTATGCAGTGTTTTACAGTGTTATACGATGTTATACGGTGTTATACAGTGTTATGCGGTGTTGTATATGGTGTTATACAATGTAATATTGTGTTATATAGTGTTGTACGGTGTTATACAATGTAATATGGTGTTATATAGTGTTATATGGTGTTATACAATGTAATATGGTGTTATATAGTGTTATATGGTGTTATACAATGTAATATGGTGTTATATAGTGTTATATGGTGTTATACAGTGTTTTATATGGTGTTATATAGTGTTATACGGTGTTATACAATGTAATATGGTGTTATATAGTGTTATATGGTGTTATACAATGTAATATGGTGTTATATAGTGTTATACGGTGTTATACGATGTTTTATATGGTGTTATATAGTGTTATACGGTGTTATACAATGTAATATGGTGTTATATAGTGTTATATGGTGTTATACAATGTAATATGGTGTTATATAGTGTTATACGGTGTTATACAGTGTTTTATATGGTGTTATATAGTGTTATACAGTATTTTCCGGTGTTATACCGTGTTTTATATGGTGTTACCCTGTGTTTTATACATTGTTATACAGTGTTATACAGTGTTTTATACAGTGTTATACAGTGTTATACAGTGTTTTAAAAAAGGTTATATGGTGTTATACTGTGTTATACGGTGTTATACAGTATTTTATACAGTGTTATACAGTGTTATACAGTGTTTTATACAGTATTATAAGGTGTTATACAGTGTTTTATACAGTGTTATACAGTGTTATACAGTGTTTTATACAGTGTTATACAGTGTTATACAGTGTTTTATACAGTATTATTAGGTGTTATACAGTGTTTTATACAGTGTTATACAATGTTATACAGTGTTTTATACAGTGTTATACAGTGTTATACAGTGTTTTAAAAAAGGTTATATGGTGTTATACTGTGTTATACGGTGTTATACAGTATTTTATACAGTGTTATACAGTGTTATACAGTGTTTTATACAGTATTATAAGGTGTTATACAGTGTTTTATACAGTGTTATACAGTGTTATACAGTGTTTTATACAGTGTTATACAGTGTTATACAGTGTTTTATACAGTATTATTAGGTTTTATACAGTGTTTTATACAGTGTTATACAATGTTATACAGTGTTTTATACAGTGTTATACAGTGTTATACAGTGTTTTATACAGTGTTATACAGTGTTATACAGTGTTTTATACAGTATTATTAGGTGTTATACAGTGTTTTATACAGTGTTATACAATGTTATACAGTGTTTTATACAGTGTTATACAGTGTTTAAAAAAAGGTTATATGGTGTTATACTGTGTTATACGGTGTTATACAGTGTTTTATACGGTGTTATACAGTGTTATACAGTGTGATACGATTTTATACGGTGTTATGCAGTGTTATGCTGTGTTATGCTGTGTTATACAGTGTTATACAGTGTTATATATGGTTTTATACGATGTTATATGGTGTTATGTAGTGTTATGCTGTGTTATACAGTGTTATACAGTGTTATATATGGTGTTATACGATGTTATATGGTGTTATGCAGTGTTATGCTGTGTTATGCTGTGTTATACAGTGTTATACAGTGTTTTATACAATGTTTTTCAATGTTTATATGGTGTTATACGATGTTATACGGTGTTATACAGTGTTATGCAGTGTTATGCAGTGTTATACAGTGTTATACAGTGTTTAATACAGTATTATAAGGTGTTATACAGTGTTTTATACAGTGTTATACAGTGTTTTATAAAAGGTTATATGGTGTTATACTGTGTTATACGGTGTTATGCAGTGTTTTATATGGTTTTATACAGTGTTTTATATGGTGTTATACAATGTTATACAGTGTTATACGGTGTTATGCAGTGTTATGCTGTGTTATACAATGTGTTGTACGGTGTGATATACGGTGTGATATACGGTGTGTTTTTCGGTGTCATACAATGTTATCGTGCTGTATTAGATCCATTATAAAACCCTGAGAGGTGTGTGAAGCTGCATGGATATATTTCCATTGGACAGGTATGTGTTTTAATTGAAATGGTGAGATAGCTCTTTGAGTAGAACCTCAGGGATATATGCTACCCCAGTCTCTCCCTTCTGACATTACTACCAGTCAGTTATCCATCACATCAGCTCTAACAAAATCTGCACTGTTGAGGTGATTGGGAGAGAGAACACAATGAACAAACAGAGAAAGAGAGAGAGAGAGGATGATATTTTCATGAGACAAACACTATGGAGATAAGAGATGGAGGAAGATAGAATGAGTCCTTTGGTATAGAAAGACAAAGCTGGAGTGGAATTGCAATGAGCATGTGAGAGAAGAAGAGAGAAAGTCAAGGGAACAGAGAGGAATGTAATGCATACGAACCAATGTGAATAAAGAAAGAACATAAAAGAAGATCTCAATCTCTCCACTGTTGAATGAAAGCAGTTGGTCTTTGAGGCCAGTAGTGGGGTGGTCCGCTAACTGAAAGTGACATAGTATTTTCGATTGCGTCCCAAATGGTACCCTATTATATATATAATGCGCTATCTATCGTCCCTGGTAAAAAGTAGGGCAATATGCAGTTGAAGTCGATAGTTTACATACACTTAGGTTGGAGTCATTACAACCTCACTAGGGTATGAGGGACGCTAGAGTCCCACCTGGCCAACATCCAGTGAAATTGCAGAGTGCCAAATTCAAAAACAGAAATACTCATTATAAAAATTCATAAAACATACAAGTGTTACACATCAGTTTAAAGAATAACTTCTTGTTAACCCAACCATGGTGTCAGATTTTAAAAAGGCTTTACTGCGAAAGCATACCATGCGATTATTTGAGAACAGCGACCAGCTGACAAATCATTACAAACAGTTACCAGCCAAGTAGAGGAGATACACAAGTCAGACATAGCGATAAAATGAATCACTTACCTTTGATAATCTTCATATAGTTGCACTCACAAGACTCCCATTTACTCAATAATGTCACGCCCTGACCTGAGTATTCTTTGTTTTCTTTATTGTTTTGGTTAGGTCAGGGTGTGACATGGGTGATGTGTTTTTGTTCTGTCTAGGGGGTTTGTAGGTTTATGGGGTTGTTTATCATGTAGGTGTTTATATTTGTCTATGGTTGCCTCGTTGTCTCTGATTGGGAACCATATTTAGGCAGCCATCTTCTTTGGGTATTTCGTGGGTTATTGTCTATGTCTATGTCTAGTTTCCTGTGTATGCACATTTATAGTATAGCTTCAAGTTCGTTTTGTTGTTTTATATTGTTTGTTTAGTGTCCGTCTTTATTAAAATATATAACATGTATTCTAATCATGCTGCGCTTTGGTCTCCTCTTTACGACGAACGTGACAAATAAATGTTTGTTTGTTCGATAAAGTCCCTCTTTGTATCCAAAAACCTCCATATTGTTTGTGTGTTTTGCTCAGCCACATGCTCAAACGCAGTCACAACAGGAAGACGAAAAATCCAAATAGTATCCGTAAAGTTCGTAGAAACATGTCAAACAATGTTTATAATCAATCCTCAGGTTGTTTTCAGCCTAAATAATCAATTATATTTCAACCGGACAATAACATTGTCAATATAAAAGGTAAACAAGAAAGGCGCTCTCGGTCGTGCGCATGAAAAATCCCTGGGCTCTGGGACACTGTAGGCATGAAAAAACCCTGGGCTCTGGGACAATGTAGGCATGAAAAAACCCTGGGCTCTGGGACACTGTAGGCATGAAAAAGCTCTGGAACACTGTAGGGTCCACTCATTCAGAGTGGTCTTACTCTGTCATTTTTCATAATACAAGCCTGAAACAATTTCTAAAGACTTTTTACATCTAGTGGAAGCAATAGGAAGTGCAATTTGAGTCCTAAGTCAATGGATACTGTAATGGCATTCAATAGAAAACTACAAACACAAAAAGAATCCCACTTCCTGGATGGATTTGTCTCAGGTTCTCGCCTGCCAAATCAGTTTTGTAATACTAACATACATTATTTTAACAGTTTTGGAAACTTTAGAGTGTTTTCTATGCAAATATGCCAATTATATGCATATCCTAGCTTCTGGGCCTAAGTAGCAGGCAGTTTACCTTGGGGACGCTTTTCATCTGGAGGTGAAAATAGTGCCCCCTACCCTAGTGAAGTTATTACACTCCACAAATTTCTTGTTAACAAACTATAGTTTTGGCAAGTCAGTTAGGACATCTACTTTTTGAATGACACAATACATTTTTCCAACAATTTACAGACAGATTATTTCACTTGTGCCTTTAAACACCTTGGAAAATTCCAGAAAATGATGTCATGGCTTTAGAAGCTTCTGCTAGGCTAATTGACATAATTTGAGTCAATTGGAGGTGTACCTTTGGATTTATTTCAAGGCCTACCTTCAAACTCAGTGCCTCTTGGCTTGACACCATGGGAAAATCAAAAGAAATCAGCCAAGTCAAGTACTCCACAAGTATGGTTCAGCAAGGAAGAAGCCACTGTTCAAAATCGCAATAAAAAAGCAAGAATACGGTTTGCAACTGCACATGGGAAAAAAGATCATACTTTTTGGAGAAAAGTCCTCTGGTCTGATGAAACAAAAATAGAACTGTTTGGCCATAATGACCATCCTTATGCTTGGATGTGAAAGGGGTAGGCTTGCAAGCCAAAGACGACCATCCCAAACGTGAAGCATATGGGGGTGGTAGCATCATGTTATGGGGATTTGCTGCAGACTGGTGCACATCACAAAATAGATGTCCTCATGAGGGGGGAAAATGATGTGCATATATTGAAGCAACATCTCAAGATATCAGTCAGGAATTTAAAGCTTGGACGCAATTGGGTCTTCCAAATGGACAATGACCCCAAGCATACCTCCAAAGTTGTGGCAAAATTGCTTAAGTACAAATGTCAAGCTATTGGAGTGGCCAACACATATCCCTGACCTCAATTCTATAGGAAATGTGTGGGCAGAACTGAAAAAGCATGTGCGTGCAAGGAGGTCTACAAACCTGACTCAGTTACACCAGCTCTGTCAGGAGGAATGGGCCAAAATTCACCCAACTTATTGTGGGAAGCTTGTGGAAGGTTACCCGAAATGGTTGACCCATGTTAAACAATTTAAAGGCAATGCTACCAAATACTAATTGGGTGTATGTAAACTTCTGACCCACTGGGAATGTGATGAAAGAAATATAAGCTGAAATAATTCATTCTCTCTACTATTATTCGGACAATTTCTAAAATAAAGTGTTGATCCTAACTGACCTAAGACAGGGAAGTTTTTTAGGATTAAATGTCAGTAATTGTGAAAATCTGAGTTTAAATGTATTTGGCAAAGGTGTATGTAAACTTTGGAATGCAGATAAATTATATTTTAGTGAGTGAAATATCTCTGCAGTCAGGTGTTCCTGTGTTTCTCTGAATAATCAGAGTACATCTCCATGGGGCTTCCACCAGTTCAGATTGGGTTAGCAGGGGAGCTGCTAATCACAGACACACCTGGCATCTAACTCTCTCTAACGTCCATTCCTTCTCCATCTTTCTTTTCTTTCTTCCCTCACACTCCACATCTTCCATTCCTCTTCCTTCTCTACTCTCAATCTCTTATTCACCCATGAGAGTGTGTGTGTGTATCTGTGTGTATCTGTGTGTGTGTGTGTGTGTGTGTGTGTGTGTGTGTGTGTGTGTGTGTGTGTGTGTGTGTGTGTGTGTGTGTGTGTGTGTGTGTGTGTGTGTGTGTGTGTGTGTGTGTGTGTGAGAGAGAGATGAGGTCCACAAAAAAGTTACCGGGGAGCGCCCAGTATTTGTCCTTTACACCTTCATATTGTTCACTAGGTAAGAAACACACTAGGATAACAAGATAATACAAATCATTCATACTACACATGTAACCCTAACCCTAACCCTAACCCTAACCCTAACCCTAACCCTAACCCTAACCCACATGTTCTCTGTGATTTAAAGGTCCAATGCAGCCCTTACTGGCTGAGTATCAAATCATTTCAGAGTAGCAATTAAGTACCTTACATTGACTGTTTTCAAATAAACACACACACACACACACACACATACACATTCACGCTCTAGGGCTGTTGCAGTGACCGCATTACCTCCACACCCAGTCGGTCACGAGCCATGAAGGCAGTCAAATTCCACATGACCGTATAGTCACAGTAATTAGTCTTCTCCAAGCTCTGATGCTGCTGCTGATCATTAGTAACTTCATTTTTGCTATCTTAATTTTACAACAGCAGTATAGCCTATCTGGCTGGCATGAAAATAAACCACGTGGGTGACAATATTAGGCTATCACTTGTGAATGATATATTATCACTTGTGAATGATATATTATCACTTGTGAATGATATATTATCACTTGTGAATGATATAGTATCACTTGTGAATGATATATTATCACTTGTGAATGATATATTATCACTTGTGAATGATATATAATCCCTTGTGAATGATATATTATCACTTGTGAATGATATATTATCACTTGTGAATGATATATTATCACTTGTGAATGATATATTATCACTTGTGAATGATATATAATCCCTTGTGAATGATATATTATCACTTGTGAATGATATATTATCACTTGTGAATGATATATTATCACTTGTGAATGATATATAATCCCTTGTGAATGATATATTATCACTTGTGAATGATATATTATCACTTGTGAATGATATATAATCCCTTGTGAATGATATATTATCACTTGTGAATGATATATAATCCCTTGTGAATGATATATTATCACTTGTGAATGATATATTATCACTTGTGAATGATATATTATCACTTGTGAATGATATATAATCCCTTGTGAATGATATATTATTACTTGTGAATGATGCCCAGCTTAAGAAAAGTTTTTGAATCATAGTCGCACACCTCGTGTAGCCTAGCCCATAGGCCTATATGTTTTATAAAGGTTTGTTTCACAACTAAATTGGCCAAATAATTGAAGCACATTAATCCTCTTTACAAGGGGTGTAGAGCCTAACTGGCATATATAAGCACCGCGTGAGTTTGGGGGAGTTAATTTTCACCATATAAATGCACCTTCATAATAAAAGCATTAATTGCATTTGCAGTTACTTTAGTTAATTAATGGTGTTTTCCTGTAATGGAACATTCACGCTTATAGCCTACCTGTGTGCATTGCTGTGCTTATAATGTGAAGAAATAGCCTAATAGTTTATTAACATTTTAAGCTAAACATTCTGATCTGTTGTGTCAGCCACAAGGTTGTATTCATTTGTGATCTATTTCATCCCACAACTGCCCCGGACTATGTTTGGAATATTTATTTCTGGAAGATATAGTAGATTGACATAGGCTAGTGCTGTTTGTTAGGCCTACTCATCTTGTTGCCTGACGAAAAGTAAATGTGGACAGTTCTTCCAATATCTTCAATATGCACCTCAGAATTTGATAAGGACATGTACAGTTGCATCCTCGATGTGTCTGTCTTCACAAAGACTGGATCACTTGACAGAGAGCCATGTGAGTGAGAGTCGCTCGGGATTGGGCTGCACACTCAAGGAGAAGTGCACAACGCAGAACCCTGGGCCGCAAAATACCTGTTTTTTTTACGGTGCATTAAGGCCACAAAGGGGATGCAGCCGGGAAATTCGAAGCTTCGTTTATTGTGAATGAGAGACTATTGGAGTATGTAGACGCTATGCAAGAAACAAAGCAGAGCTCATGCCTTTCAAGCGCCTTTTTCAAATCATCATTAAAGTCTCATCTTGCAATGTATAAACAATCAAAACATATAGTCTAACTAAAGTTACAGTAATGGCTCTAAATTAAGCATATATAGTGCATTGCAAACGTATTCAACCCCCTTGGCAGTTTATCTATTTTGTTCATGAAGCCAGGAGATGCTAAATGTGTTTATGTTCATTAACGGTCAATTACCGTGAGACCGAAATTACGTGACCGCCACAGCCCTTGCACACACACAAAAACACACACACATACTCGCACGCACACACACACACAAATTTGAACGCACACACACACAAACACGCACACACACTCTGGAGAGCAGAGAGAGACAGGGATGTGGTGGATGTGTTGACCGGGGCTAACTGGGGACTCTGTCACTCACATTCAAAGAGAGTGTGACAGAGAGATAGGAGAGGAAGGAGCATAGGAAGGAGTGGAGAAGTATGGAGAAAAATAAATAAAAAGATTCCTGCTGTTCTGTTCCATGCTGCCAACTAATGAGGATGAGTTAGGAGTCTCAAGATCCCCCCAACCCCCCCACCCTCCCACACACCCCTATAGGCCTCTTACCCTCTCTCCCTCCCCAAGGCCCTATACCCTAAACTACACACAATATCCCTCCATCTTCCTCTCCTTTTCTGTCCCCCTGTGTGCTGATGGATCCCTCCATCTTCCTCTCCTTTTCTGTCCCCCTGTGTGCTGATGGGTGACTGATGGACAGGTGTGGGCAAGCAAAACTTAGGGGAGGAAAGAGAGAACATGAAGAGAGAAAGATGAAGAGAGAGAGACAAATATTTATAAAGAGAGACAGGGAAGGAAAGAAGGAGGACAAAGACAGATACACAGGGCTGGAGAGAGAGCGAAAATATCTGACCACTGTGAATTACATTATATTAAGGAATGCTTTGACTGCGTACAGACTCAGTGAGCATAGACTTGCTGTTGAGAAAGGCCGCCGAAGGCAGACCCGGCTCTCAAGAGAAGACAGGCACATTACCAAAAAATTAGATGGAAACTGAACTGCACTTCCTAACGTCCTGCCAAATATAGGACCGTATTAGAGACACATATTTACCTCAGATTACACAGTCCCACAAATCCACTTTTGATAAACTCCTATGTCTTGGGTGAAATACCAGTGTGCCATCACAGCAGCAAGATTTGTGATCTGTTGCCGCAAGAACCAGTGAACAACAAACATCATTGCAAATACAATATATTTATCATATTTACATTTAGACATTTTCCCTTTAGTACTTAATGTGACTAGGGGGCACCGTAAACTGCACCGATAGTGGGCAATCAGTGCCCTGTCATTCCCCCATGTGCCGGCAGCCAAGGTCCTGAACTCCAGAACAAAGTCTTGTGCGCTCCTCGTCTCCTGCCGTAAATGGAACAGACGTTCACTCGCCTCTCGACCCTCAGGTGGATGGTCAAACACGGCCCGGAAGCCGCGGGTGAACTCTGGGTAGTAGTCCCTCGCAGAGTCTGGTCCATCCCAGACCGTGTTGACCCACTCCAGAGCTTTGCCTGACAGGCAGGAGACGAGGGCGTGCACGCTCTCACTTCCCGAAAGAGCCGGGTGAACGGTTCCCAGGTAAAGCTCCAGTTGGAGTAGGAACCCTTTGCACCCGACAGCCGTCCCATCGTACTCCCTCGGGGGCACGAACTCAATACCGCTGGGGACAGCGCTGCGTTCCAATGCGTCCCTATTGAGCAGTGAATGGGCTATCAACCAGATTGCTCTTTCTCCATATTCCCGAAGGTGTCTACAGCATTGTGACGTACGCATTTATGTTGAAGAATACCCGTAAGCGGCTACATTGCGCAAGTGGTCATCTGATCCTCCCAGGGAGATTCTCGCGTCAAATACAGGCTCACCCAGAGCCCCCTGTTGGCCACAGGAGCCCCTTCGGAGAGAGCACACTGCCGACCGGTACTGTAGGGGCTTGTCTGGGAGTCAAGACGGCAGGCCGAGCACTGTTCGGACATCCCAGGTGAGTCAGCAACAGGCTCACCCAGAGCACATGTATGTGTTAATTTCTTTCCCTGAGTTTTCAACCCATTCCCAGCATAAGGCGCTGGTAGATTCAGGCGCAGCGGGGAATGTTATGGACCGCGGTTTCGCACAGAGGTTAGGGATTCCCCTGGTTCAGATGGACAAACCGTTCCCCGTGCACTCCCTAGAAAGTCGATCATCAGGGTCAGGTGTGGTCAGGGAGGCCACGGCTCCACTGGACATGGTTACGCAGGGGGCTCATAAGGAGAGAATGATTCTCTTCCTCATTGATTCTCCTGCGTTTCCGGTGGTGCTAAGGGTTTCCCTGGTTGGCCTTCCACAACCCCACTATTTCATGGCAACAGAGGGCTCTAAAGGGGTGGTCAGAGGAGTGCTCAGGTAGGTGTGTGGGAGTTTCCATTGGTGCAACGATGGTGGAGAATCCAGACCAAATCTCCACCGTGCGCATTCCCCTCGAATATGCCGATTTGGCTATCGACTTCTGTAAAAAGATTTTGACCCAATTACCACCAAAGCGACGACGGGATTGTGCGATAAACCTCCAGGTACGCTCCACTTCCCAGGAGTCACGTGTATCCCCTGTCACAGGAGGAGACGGTGGCTATGGAAACATATGTCTCTGAATCTCTGAGGCAGGTGTACATTCGGCCCTCCACGTCACCTGCCTCCTCAAGTTTCTTTTTTGTGAAGAAGAAGGAGGGAGGTCTGCGTCCGTGCATTGACTATAGAGGTCTACATTATATTATGGTGGGGTACAGTTACCCGCTACCTTTCATCGCAACGGCGATTGAGTCGTTTCACGGAGCACTCTTCTTCACAAAACTGGATCTCATGAGCGCGTATAACTTGGTGTGTATCCGGGAGGGAGATGAGTGGAAGACAGTATTTAGTACCATATCCGGCCATTATGATTACCTCTTCATGCCGTATGGGTTGAAGAATGCCGCAGCCGTCTTCCAATCTTTTGTAGACGAGATTCTCAGGGACCTGCACGGGTGTGGTGGCTTATATCGATGACATTCTGACATATTCCTCCACACGTGCCGCGCATGTGTCTCTGGTGCGCAGAGTACTTGGGCGACTGTTGGAGCATGACCTTTACGTCAAGGCTGAGAAATGCGTGTTCTGCCAACAGGCCGTCTCCTTCCTGGGGTATCGCATTTCCGAATCAGGGTTGCTGATGGAGTGTGACCGCATTGCAGCCGTGCCTAATTGGGGGACTCCCACCAGGCTACAGAAGGTGCAGCGGTTTTTAGGGTTTGCCAATTACTACCAGAGGTTTATCCTGGGTTTTGGGCAGATGGCTGCTCCCATTACCTCACTGCTGACAGGGGGACCGGTGAATCTGCGGTAGTCGGCCGAGGCGGACAGAGCGTTTAGTCACTTGAGGACGTGTTGGCTCATCCGGATCCCTCTTTGGCATTCATAGTGGAGGTGTACGCATCCGAGGCTGGGATTGGTGCTGTGCTCTCACAGCGCTCGGGCGCGTCACTGAAGCTCCGCCTCTGCGCTTTCTTTTTGAGGAAGCTCAGCCCAGCGGAGCGAAACTATGATGTGGGGGACTGGGAGTTGCTGGCTGTCGTAAAAGCTCTGAAGGTATGGAGGCATTGGCTTGAGGAGGCTCAGCACCCTTTCCTCATCTGGACTGACCACCTTAATCTGGAGTACATCCGGCCGCGAGGAGACTGAACCCTTGCCAGGCAAGGTGGGCCATGTTTTTCACTCGATTGAGATTTACGATATCGTATAGACCAGGTTCCCCGAACGCTAATGCAGACGCACTGTCCCGTATGTATGATACAGAGGAGCGGTCCATCGATCCCACCCCCATACTTCCGGCCTCCTGTCTGGTGGCACCGGTGGTGTGGGAGGTGTATACGGACATCGAGCGGGCATCTCGGTCAGAGCCTACTCCACCTCAGTGTCCAGCTGGACGGAACACCCGCTTGAACAGAGCAATACTCAATCATGAGGCATCAAACCAAAGGAACTGAGTAACATTAAGAAATGCTATTGATGGAAGGAATGCAGTTTGGAAACCTACAAAAAACAATTAGGCAACAACAAATTCAATCCATTTTAGACAATTTCCTGGGTAAAACGTTCCACTGTAATAGTGAAGGTGTAAACTTGGCATTAGAAAATCTTAACAATATATTTGACCTCTCAGCTTCCCTATCAAATCTAAAAATCTCAAATAGAAAACCGAAGAAAATGAACAACAATTACAAATGGTTTGATGAGGAATGCAAAAATCCAAGAAAGAAATTGAGAAACCTGTCCAAAAACATAGAGACCCGGAAAACCTGAGTCTACGCAGCATTCACTATGGTGAATCACTAAAACAATACAGAAATACACTACGGAAAAAATGGAACAGCACATCAGAAATCAGCTCAATGTAATTGAAGAATCCATAGACTCTAACCACTTCTGCGAATATTGGAAAACACGAAACAAACAACAACACAATGAATTATCTATCCAAAATGGAGATGTCTGGGTAAACCACTTCTTCAATCTTTTTGGCTTTATAACAAAGATTAAAGAGCAAAAACAAACAAGATCAAATACAAATACAAATCTTAGAATCTATTAAAGACTACCAGAACCCACTGGATTCTCCAATTACATTGAATGAGCTACAGGAAAAAACAAAAACCCCCCAACCCAAAAAGGCATGTGGTATTGATGGTATCCTTAATGAAATGATCAAATATACAGACAACACATTCCAATGGGCTATACTAAAACTCTTCAACATCATCCTCAGCTCTGGCATCTTCCCCAATATTTGGAACCAAGGACTGATCACCTCAATCCACAAAATGGAGACATTTGACCCCAATAACTACTGTGGGATATGCGTCAACAGCAACCTTGGGAAAATTCACTGCATTATCATTAACAGCAGATTCGTACATTTCCTCAATGAAAACAATGTACTGAGCAAATGTCAAATTGGCTTTTTACAAAATTACCGTACAACAGACCATGTATTGACCCTGCAAACCCTAATTGACATGCAAACAAACCAAAACAAAGGCAAAGTCTTCTCATGCTTTGTTCATTTAAAAAAAGCCTTGGACTCAATTTGGCATGAGGGTCTGCTATACAAATTGATGGAAAGTGGTGTTGGGGGTAAAACATACGACATTATAAAATCCATGTACAAATGGATTTTATACTTATTTTCCACCATAATTTGCAAATAAATTCATTAAAGATCCTACAATGTGATTTTCTGGATTTCTTTTCCTCATTTTGTCTGTCATAGTTGAAGTGTACCTATGATGAAAATTACAGGCCTCTCTCATCTTTTTAAGTGGGAGAACTTGCACAATTGGTAGCTGACTAAATACTTTTTTGCCCCACTGGAACTGGTAGATTTGGATAGAAAATACTCTGAAGTTTCCAAAACTGTTAAAATATTGTCTGTGAGTATAACAGAACTGAATTAGCAGGCGAAAACCTGAGAAAAATCCATTCGGCAAAGCAGTTTCTTTTTTTTCTATTCAATGCCATTACAGTATCCATTGACTTAGGACTCCATTTGCAGTTCCTATGCCTTCCACTAGATGTCAACAGTCTTTTGAAATCGATTCAGGCTTGTATTCTTATAAATGAGGGAGTAAGACCAGTCTGAACGAGTGGACCCTAACGTGGCACAGAGTTTTTTCAGGCGCATGTGCATTTCTTGTTTATCTTTTATATTGACAACGTTATTGTCCGGTTGAAATATTCTAGATCATTTAGGCAAAAAAACAACCTGAGGATTGAATATAAACATTGTTTGACATGTTTCTATTAACTTTACCGATACAATTTGTCTGATTGTTTTGACTGAGTTTGAGCCTGTGGATTACTGAAGAACACGCGCTAACAAAACGGAGGATTTTGGATACAAAGAGACTTCATCGAACAAAAGGAACATTTATTGAGTAAATTAATGTCTTCTGATTGCCACCATATGAAGATCATCAAAGGTAAGGGATTCATTTTATCTCTATTTCTGAGTTTTGTAACACTTCTGCTTGGCTGGTTACTGTTTGTAATCATTTTTGAACTGGGCTATGTTCTGGGCTAGGTATGTTCTGGGCAAGGTATGCTTTTGCCGAAAAGCATTTTATAAATATGACACTGTGGTTGGTTTAACAAGAAGTTAACCTTTAAACATATGTAAAATATGTTTTTTTTTCTGAATTTTTATAATGAGCATTTCTGTAATTGAATTTGGCGCTCTGCACCCTCACTGGATGTTGGCCAGATGGGAAGCTAGCGTCCCACATACCCTAGAGAGGTTAATCCCATAGAAATTCTGTGGAGGGAGCTGAATGTTTGAGTGGCCAAACGTCAGCCTCGAAACCTTAATGACTTGGAGAAGATCTGCAAAGAGGAGTGGGACAAAATCCCTCCTGAGATGTGTGCAAAGCTGGTGGCCAACTACAAGAAATGTCTGACCTCTGTGATTGCCAACAAGGGTTTTGCCACCAAGTACTAAGTCATGTTTTGCAGAGGGGTCAAATACGTATTTCCCTCATTAAAATGCAAATCAATAAATAACATTTTTGACATGCGTTTTTCTGGATTTTTTTGTTATTCTGTCTCTCACTGTTCAAATAAACCTACCATTAAAATTATAGACTGATAATTTCTTTGTCAGTGGGCAAACGCACAAAATCAGCAGGGGATCAAATATTTATTTCCCTCACTGTATATATATATTTATATATAGTGAATCTCATGTACAATTCAGATCTTCAAGGTTGGGAGGCAGAACACTTTATCCACTGACTTTACATTGATTATGTCACTTCATTTCACAAGATCAAAGATTTTACACAAGTTTTATACGCCTACTGTAAAAGTTGCATCATACTGCAGCCCACACTGTGCAGAAATCTATGGCACGTTATTTAATTGTCAGCCATTGTTACCATTAATGCTTGTTAGTGCTAGGTTGACCACCACAGGGTATCTTTGAGAAGCATTTGATAGCCTTCAACATTGGCTGTACTAGAGAATTGAAAACTTTTTTGTAAGAACATAGTATATAGGATTGATTTTAAGAAATGTAGCTTAATTCATTTGATTAATATTAAAACCTCTTGAGGATAGGGGGCAGTATTTTGATGTTTGGATGAAAAACGTGCCCGAAGTAAACTGCCTATTTCTCAGGCCCAGAAGCTAGAATATGCATATTATTGGCAGATTAGGATAGAAAACACTCTAAAGTTTCCAAAACTGTCAAAAATATTGTCTGTGAGTATAACAGAACTGATATTGCAGGCGAAAACCTGAGGAAAATCCTCCAGAAATGGCTGTCTTTCTAAAACCTCCCTTTTCTATTGCAAGCCTATCCTCCATTTAAATTGATATCAACCAGATTCCTTCCCCTATGGCTTCCACAAGGTGTGAACAGTCTTTCGGCATAGTTTAAGGCTTTTATTCTGAAAAATGATGATCACATCGCGTCAGTGGATAGCTAGATTTCCTCAGATTTGTACATACGCGTGCCACTGGAGCTTTCCTTTTCTTTCTCTCTTCTATTGAAAAGGCTACCGTCCGGTCGAAGTATTATCGATTATTTATTGTAAAAATAACGTGAGGATTGATTATAAAAAACATTTGACTTGTTTCTAAGAACTTTGCGGAACCTATTTGGAATTTTCGTGGGCCCGTCTTGACAGCACAAGCCTGTGGATTACTAAACAATGCGCGCCAACCAAATGGATGTTTTTGGATATAAAGAGAATGTTTATCGAACAAAACAAACATTTATTGTGTAACTGGGAGTGCAAACATGCGAAGATCATCAAAGGTAAGCGATTAATTTTATTGCTTTTCTGACTTTGGTGACCAATCTACTTTGCTGCTAGCTGTTTGTACTGTTTTGTCTGCTGAGAGCTGTCCTCACATTATCGTATGGTTTGCTTTCACCGTAAAGCCTTTTTGAAATCTGACATGCCAGGTGAATTAACAACAAGCTAACCTGTGTTTTGGTATATTGCACTTGTGATTTCATGAAAATTAAATATTTTTAGTAATTTAATTTGAATTTGACGCTCTGCAATTCAGCGGATGTTGACGAAAATTATGCTAAAGGGATCGGTGCGCCAAGAGGTATTAAAGTGTTTCTCTTCCAAGAAAAATGAAACCCACAGGGTTTCCGTTATGAATATATGGCGCTGTACAATGTGCCAGTCGGGACTAGGCTACAGTACTAAGAATATAACATTTTCACACCCTAATTGTAGTCTAACCAATACCCAAACGGAGATTCAGTGAAAATAAAAATATTATTGATTTATCGAGACCAGTCCCTACGCTTGTCTCAGAGCAGCACAAAAACGGTGGTGAAATAGTTGACGGGTAGACTATTGCTTCAAATCCTATTGCTTCCAACTTCAATATGCTCTTTAAATAAATAAGACCTACATCACTTTTAATAGCACATTACTCAACAATAGTGAGACTCATGTCACCTGTTGTAGGCCTACAGTATATCAAAAAAATATTTTTTAAAAATTATTTAGAGGATTGGAGGATTCTAAATTAATATCTATGGGGAATTTTTATTTTTGGCAAATCTGATCACTGAAAATATCTAAGGGGCTTTTATATCACTCTAAATTAATTAATAATAATAACGTTTCTTTTTTAAATAACATTATTTTGCAGATGATTTTGAATAATATAAAGAGAGCAAGTTTGCTTGGGGCATCTGAAAAAAAATATTGTTTGGAGAATACAAGGTGAGCGCTACCATCAGTCCTGTGTCATGCCAACAGTAAAGCATCCTGAGACCATTCATGTGTGGGATTGCTTCTCAGGCAAGGGAGTGGGCTCACTCACAATTTTGCCTAAGAACACATCCATGAATAAAGAATGGTACCAACACATCCGCCGAGAGCAACTTCTCCCAACCATCCAGGAACAGTTTGGTGACAAACAATGCCTTTTCCAGCATGATGGAGCACCTTGCCATAAGGCAAAAGTGATAACTAAGTAGCCAGGAAACTCCCCAGACCTTAATCCCATTGAGAACTTGTGGTCAATCCTCAAGAGACGGGTGGACAAACAAAAACCCACAAATTCTGACAAACTCCAAGCATTGATTATGCAAGAATGGGCTGCCATCAGTCAGGATGTGGCCCAGAAGTTAATTGACAGCATGCCAGGGCGGATTGCAGAGGTTTTGAAAAAGAATGGTCAACACTGCAAATATTGACTGTTTGCATCAACTTCATGTAATTGTCAATAAAAGCCTTTGACACTTATGAAATGCTTGTAATTATACTTCAGTATTCCATAGTAACATCTGACAAAAAATATCTAAAGACACTGTAGCAGCAAACTATGTGGAAATTAATATCTGTGTCATTCTCAAAACTTTTGGCCACGACTGTAGGTGCTTAGGCTATATGACCGTGCCATCAACTTGATTATTCATCAGACATCACTTGCTAATATTCAGTCAACACATATATCTTAATATATAATTGAACATTTTAGTTTCTTTTGGAATAAAAACCTTAGCATAACAACAGTTTTAGTAAGTTTTACTGATGAGTAGAAACAAAAAAGTAAGTGTATTTTTCAGGGTGTGTGCGTGCAGGACAGAGTATAGGGGCACAGGGTGAGACCCAGATGCAGACACGGGAGGCAGATGGTTCGAGTCTCTGATATGTATTATAATCAAAGGGGTAGGAAAGAGAATGGTCGTGGACAGGCAAAAGATCATAAGGTCAGAGTCCAGGAGGTACAGAGTGGCAGGCAGGCTCGAGGTCAGGTCAGGCAGGTGGGTTCAGAGTCAAGGGAGGCAAGGGTCAAAACCGAGAGGACTAGCAAAAACAGAGAAAAGGAAAAAGCAGCAGCACGGAATAACACGCTGGTTGACTTGACAGACAAGACGAACTGGTAACGGACAAACAGGGAAGACAGGAATAAGTACCCATGGACTACTGAGGAAAACAGGTGACACTTGGAGGTGGGTGGAGACAATCACCTTCTTCATCCTCACCATTCAGTTAATTGAAATTCAATTCTGAAGTCGTGCCCAATTATCAGTTTCTATTTGGTTTATGTCACACATTCATTGTGGATTAGGGACATGTTAGCACCTTGGGACCCAAAAGCATAACAAGTGCTCTAACTCCCCCTTGCGCTGGTCTGGAGCAATGAAACAGTGATGCAGGGTACCGTACCAAACCACGAATTAGCTCTAAATCCCGCGGCATAATCTCAAATCTTTTAGTTGAGAAACCACTGTACAGTATTAATTTAGTCACTTATATGACTTCACGGTGAAAGACGTTTTAAATCATGTATTGATTCACATTCTACAGCAATTGAACGTAAAGAGAGAACAATCTATTCATAATAATATAATAATAATATATGCCATTTAGCTGACGCTTTTATCCAAAGCGACTTACAGTCATGTGTGCATACATTCTACGTATGGGTGGTCCCAGGAATCAAACCCACTACCCTGGCGTTACAAGCGCCATGCTCTACCAACTGAGCCACAGAATAACAGCTGCAGAAGATGGAAATACACTGTTTCTCAGAATTCCTCTGTGATCTGAACATGGAGTGTGTTGTCTATTTAAAATATGAAGACATGGATTCCATTTGGGCCAGTGTTGTCTATTTATTATGTGAAGACATGGGTCCCAGCCATCCAGAGTTTTCTACTAGATAGAACTAGAGGGAGTGTGATCCAGGGGCTGAGATGCTTAGTGTGTGGAGAGAGTGGTTGTTAATGTTGATTCAATGAGCTGTAAGAGGGACGTGGGTTAGGCTGATTTGCACAGTGCAAAGGCAGACAGGCAGATTTACATAATGAGTTAGGATTAGGCTTAGCTGTGTAATGAGATAGGGTTATTTGTGTAATGATTTAGGGCTAGGGTTAGCTGTGTAATGGCTTAAGGTTAGGGTTAGCTTGAGCTAGTGTTGCGCTTGTGTTAGCTGTGTAATGAGTTAGCGTTAGCTGTGTCATGAGTTAGGGTTAGCTGTGTAATGAGTTATTATTAGCTGTGTAATGTGTAGGGTTAGATGTGTAATGAGTTAGGGTTAACTGTGTAATGAGTTAGGGTTAGCTGTGTAATGAGTTAGGGTTAACTGTGTAATGAGTTAGGGTTAGCTGTGTAATGAGCTAGTGTTAGCTGTGTAATGTGTTAGTGTTAGGTTTAGCTGTGTAATGAGTTAGTGTTAGCTGTGTAGTGAGTTAGGGTTAGCTGCATAATGAGTTAGTGTTAGCAGGGTAATGAGTTAGGCCTAGCTGTGTAATGAGCTAGTGTTAGCTGTGTAATGAGTTAGTGTTAGGGTTAGCTGTGTAATGAGTTAGTGTTAGCTGTGTAATGAGTTAGGGTTAGCTGTGTAATGAGTTAGCGTTAGCTGTGTAATGAGTTTGTGCTAGCTGTGTAATGAGTTAGGGTTACCTGTGTAGTGAGTTAGCGTCAGCTGTGTAATGAGTTAATGTGTTTGTGCTAGCTGTGTAATGAGTTAGGGTTAGCTGTGTAATGAGTTAGTGTTAGCTGTGTAATGAGTTAGGGTTACCTGTGTAGTGAGTTAGCGTCAGCTGTGTAATGAGTTAATGTGTTTGTGCTAGCTGTGTAATGAGTTAGGGTTAGCTGTGTAATGAGTTAGGGTGAGCTGTGTAATGAGTTAGTGTTAGCTGTGTAATGAGTTAGTGTTAGCTGTGTAATGAGTTAGGGTTAGCTGTGTAATCAGTTAGTGTTTGCTGTGTAATGAGTTAATATTAGCTGTGTAATGTGTATGGTTAGCTCTGTAATGACTTAGGGTTAGCTGTGTAATGAGGTAGGGTAAGCTATGTAATGAGATAGGGTGAGCTGTGTAATGAGCCAGTGTTAGGTGTAGCTGTGTAATGAGTTAGGGTTAGCTGCGTAATGAGTTAGGGTTAATGTGTAATGAGTTAGTGTTAGATGTGTAATGAGTTTGGGTTAGCTGCATAATGAGTTAGGGTTAGCTGTGTAATGAGTTAGGGTTAGCTGGGTAATGAGTTAGGGTTAGCTGTGTAATGAGCTAGTGTTAGCTGTGTAATGAGTTAGTGTTAGCTGTGTAATGAGTTAGTGTTAGGTTTAGCTGTGTAATGAGTTAGTGTTAGATGTGTAATGAGTTTGGGTTAGCTGCATAATGAGTTAGGGTTAGCTGTGTAATGAGTTAGGGTTAGCTGGGTAATGAGTTAGGGTTAGCTGTGTAATGAGTTAGTGTTAGCTGTGTAATGAGCTAGTGTTAGCTGTGTAATGAGTTAGGGTTAGCTGTGTAATGAGTTAGGGTTAGCTGTGTAATGAGTTAATGTTAGCTGTGTAATGTGTTTGTGTTAGCTGTGTAATGAGTTAGGATTAGCTATGTAATGAGTTAGGGTTAGCTGTGTAATGAGTTAATGTTAGCTGTGTAATGTGTTTGTGTTAGCTGTGTAATGAGTTAGGATTAGCTATGTAATGAGTTAGGGTTAGCTGTGTAATGAGTTAGGGTGAGCTGTGTAATGAGTTAGTGTTAGCTGTGTAATGAGTTAGTGTTAGCTGTGTAATGAGTTAATGTTAGCTGTGTAATGAGTTAGGTTTAGCTGTGTAATGAGTTAGGGTTAGCTGTCTAATGAGTTCGTTTTTGCTGTGTAATGAGTTAATATTAGCTGTGTAATGTGTAGGGTTAGCTGTGTAATGAGTAAGTATTAGCTGTGTAATGAGTTAATATCAGCTGTGTAATGTGTATGGTTAGCTCTGTATTGAGTTAGGGTCAGCTGTGTAATGAGGTAGGGTTAGCTGTGTAATGAGTTAGTATTAGCTGTGTAATGAGTTAATATTTGCTGTCTAATGTGTATGGTTAGCTGTGTTATGAGTTAGGGTTAGCTATGTAATGAGTTAGGGTTAGCTATGTAATGAGTTAGGGTGAGCTGTATAATGAGCTAGTGTTAGCTGTGTAATGAGTTAGTGTTAGGGTTAGCTGTGTAATGAGTTAGTGTTAGCTGTATAATGAGTTAGGTTTAGCTACGCAATGAGTTAGGGTTAGCTGTGTAATGAGTTAATATTAGCTGTGTAATGAGTTAATATTAGCTGTGTAATGTGTATGGTGTGGCATTTGGTTATGAGTTGACCTAGTACTCCATATAAATACTGCCAAGGTTGCTATAACAACATACACATGTATGCACGAAAGCATTCACCACTCCACCTCAACCAAATCCTGACGACATTGATGCTCATTTCATATCTCCAGTATGCCAGTTAGATGATCATTGTCCTCTGGGTCCTCCGTGTCCTCTGGGACCTCTGGGAGCCTAGATCTCCCTCCCTCTCCCATCATCTCTAGGCTTGGTGATTGACAGCTGAGACAGCTGGGTTCCATTCATAGTGGGTCATGACCATGACAGATCACACACCAGCCGTAACATGAGAGAGAGACAGATGGAGGGAGGGATGGAGAGATAGAAGGATGGAAATGGAGAGAGAAAGATAGATATAAACTCTCCAAGACTGGACAGAAAGGGATACGCCTGGATCTTTACTCCATTGGAATAATGAAAAAAATGCCTGTATCCACCCTTCCAGTCATCCACCCTTCCAGGCATCCACCCTTCCAGGCATCCACCCTTCCAGTCATCCACCCTTCCAGGCATCCACCCTTCCAGGTGTCCAGGCATCCACCCGTCCAGGCGTCCAGGCATCCACCCTTCCAGGCATCCACCCGTCCAGGCATCCACCCGTCCAGGTGTCCAGGCTTCCACCCAGGCTTCCACCTGTCCAGGCCTCCAGGCTTCCTAGGCTTCCACCATCCAGGCGTCCAGTCTACCACCCGTCCATGCTTCCACCCATCCAGGACTCCAGGCTTCCACCCATCCAGGTGTCTACCCGTCCAGGCGTCCAGGCTTCCACCTGTCCAGGCTTCCAGGCTTCCTAGGCTTCCACCATCCAGGCGTCCAGTCTACCACCCGTCCATGCTTCCACCCATCCAGGACTCCAGGCTTCCACCCATCCAGGTGTCTACCCGTCCAGGCGTCCAGGCTTCCACCTGTCCAGGCTTCCACCCGTCCAGGCTTTCACTCGTCCAGGCGTCCACCCGTAAAGACGTCCAGGCTTAGACCTGTTCCGGTTTCCACCCGTCCAGGCTTCCACCCGTCCAGGCGTCCACTCATCCAGGCGTCCACCCATCCAGGCGTCCAGGCTTCCACCCGTCCATTTATCCACCCGTCCAGGCTTCGACCTGTCCAGGCTTCCACCCGTCCAGGCGTCCACCCGTCCAGTCTTCCACCCGTCCAGGCTTCCACCCATCCAGGTGTCCAGGCTTCCACCCATCCAGGTGTCTACCCGTCCAGGCGTCCAGGCTTCCACCTGTCCAGGCTTCCACCCGTCCAGGCTTTCACTCGTCCAGGCGTCCACCCGTAAAGACGTCCAGGCTTAGACCTGTTCCGGTTTCCACCCGTCCAGGCTTCCACCCGTCCAGGCGTCCACTCATCCAGGCGTCCACCCATCCAGGCGTCCAGGCTTCCACCCGTCCATTTATCCACCCGTCCAGGCTTCGACCTGTCCAGGCTTCCACCCGTCCAGGCGTCCACCCGTCCAGTCTTCCACCCGTCCAGGCTTCCACCCATCCAGGTGTCCAGGCTTCCACCTGTCCAGGCTTCCACCCATCCAGGCTTTCACCCGTCCAGGTGTCCAGGCTTCCACCCGTCCAGGCTTCTACCCGTCCAGGCGTCCAGGCATCCAGGCTTCAACCCGTCCATTCTTCCACACGTCCAGGCGTCCACCCGTACAGGCTTCCACCCGTCCACCCGTCCAGGCGTCCACCCATCCAGTCGTCCAGGCACCCACCCGTCCAGGAGTCCAGGCTTCCAAACTTCCAGGCATCCACCCGCCCAGTCGTCCGGGCATCCACCCGTCCAGCATCCACCCCGTCCAGGCGTCCAGGCTTCCACCCGTCAGCGCGTTCACCCATCCAGGCTTCCACCCTTCCAGGCTTCCACCCGTCCAGGCGTCCAGGCTTCCACCTGTCCAGGCGTCCACCCGTCCAGGCATCCACCTGTCCAGGTGTCCAGGCTTCCACCCATCCAGGCATCCAGGCTTCCACCTGTCCAGGCGTCCAGTCTACCACCCATCCATGCTTCCACCCATCCAGGCTTCTGCCCGTCCAGGCTTCTGCCTGTCCAGGCGTCCAGGCTTCCACCCATCCAGGCATCCAGGCTTCCACCTGTCCAGGCCTCCAGGCTTCCACCCGTCCAGGCTTCCACCCATCTATGCTTCCACCCATCCAGGAGTCCAGTCTACCACCCGTCCATGCTTCCACCCATCCAGGACTCCAGGCTTCCACCCGTCCAGGCTTCCACCCATCCAGGCTTCTACCTGTCCCGGCTTTTGCCTGTCCAGGCGTCCAGGCTTCCACCCGTCCAGGCATCCAGACTTACACCTGTCCAGGCTTCCACCCATCCAGGTGTCTACCCGTCCAGGCTTCCATCCGTCCAGGCGTCCAGGCTTCCACCCATCAAGGCATCCAGGCTTCCACCCATCCAGGCGTCCAGGCTTCCACCCTTCCAGGCATCCACCCGCCCAGTCGTCCAGGCATCCACCCGTCCAGGCGTCCTGGATTCCACCCGTCCAGGCGTCCCCCATCCAGGCATCCAGGCTTCCACCCATCCAGGCCTCCAGGCTTCCACCCGTCCAGGCGTCCCCCCATCCAGGCATCCAGGCTTCCACCCATCCAGGCGTCCCGGCGTCCACCCGTCCAGGCTTCCAGGCTTCCACCCGTCCAGGCCTCCAGGCTTCCACCCATCCAGGCGTCCACGTGTTCTGGCATCCAGGCGTCCTGGCGTCCACCCTTCCAGGCTTCCATGTGTTCAGGCGTCCACCCGTCCACGTGTTCTGGCATCCAGGCGTCCCGGCGTCCACCCGTCCAGGCCTCCAGGCTTCCACCTGTACAGGCCTCCAGGCTTCCACCCGTCCAGGCGTCCAGGCTTCCACCCGCCCATGCTTCCACCCGTCCAGGCCTCCAGGCTTCCACCCATCCAGGCATCCAGGCTTCCACCCATCCAGGCGTCCACGTGTACTGGCATCCAGGCGTCCCGGCGTCCACCCTTCCAGGCTTCCATGTGTTCAGGCGTCCGCCCGTCCATGTGTTCTGGCATCCAGGCGTCCCGGCGTCCACCCGTCCAGGCTTCCAGGCTTCCACCCATCCAGGCATCCAGGCTTCCACCCATTCAGGTGTCCACGTGTTCTGGCATCCAGGCTTCCACCCATCCAGGCGTCCATGTGCTCTGGCATCCAGGCGTCCCGGCGTCCACCCTTCCAGGCGTCCACGTGTTCAGTCATCCAGGCTTCCATGCGTCCAGACGTTTAGGCGTCCCGGCGTCCATCCAGGCGTCCAGGTTTCCTTAAGTCCGTGCATCCATGCATCTGTGCATCCGTGTATCTGTGCATCTGTGTATCTGTCTGCGTGCGTGAGTCTGTGTGCATTTGTGTGTGATTGTGTAAGCATGCATATGTGTGTGTGTGTACACTGCCCTCTGTCTGTCTTCGCCTCAGGAGCGAAAAACATCATTAACCTCTCTGCTGGTCGCCATGACACCCTCGCTACCTACCTTACCTCTGGCCCCACGAACACAAAACTTTCATAAACTTAATAAACACAACTTTGTTAAGCTTAGACAGAGTACTGACGTTAACAGGTGTAGAATTTAGTTTTTTATTCTCCGCCTTTGAATTGTTTCTTTGTAGATCTTTCACTCTCAAACGTTCACTTTTTCTATTTATTCCAGACTGCTGTTACTGTTGCACTATGTCCCAACTCCCAAGGCCTAAGAGACGGCTTAGTTTTGAATTTCACATCAATGTCAAAACCGCATCAACACCATTTTAAAAGATAATTTCTCAATACGTACTGAAAGGCGTACAACTCCCACACAGCAGTGATTCAGTTTGAGGCATCACACTTAATTTCAACAGTCTCTCTTTGTTTGTCTCTGTTTCTCTGCTTGCGAACAGACAGACAGACAGAGCTAACTTGAAGAGATGTCAAGATTATGTCCTCAAGTGTAATTTGACAATGGCTGCCTGCCGCACCAACCAAGTGCATCAGTAAGGCTTGGCAGTGTTAGAGAGTGTGTATGTGTGTGTTTGTGTGTATGTGTGTGTGTTTGTGTCTATGTGTGTATGTGTGTGGGTGTGAGTGTACACACACATGCACACACACATGCAGCTCCCACCACACACACAAACACACACATACAGACAAACAGACATGGCTTAAGTGATGGTTAGATTGTGCCATGGAGAGAGACAAACGCACCGCTTATCATTTCTTAATGGGGCTGATTAACTGTGAGCATCCTGGCAGACAGGACACACAGACACAGACTGACAAGGTGGTTGGCGAGCGCCTCTAAGCCATTCTTAATGGGGATGATTAACTGTGAGCATCCTGGCAAACAGGACACACAGACACAGGCCTCTAAGCCATTCTTAATGGGGATGATTAACTGTGAGCATCCTGGCAAACAGGACACACAGACACAGGCCTCTAAGCCATTCTTAATGGGGATGATTAACTGTGAGCATCCTGGCAAACAGGACACACAGACACAGGCCTCTAAGCCATTCTTAATGGGGATGATTAACTGTGAGCATCCTGGCAAACAGGACACACAGACACAGGCCTCTAAGCCATTCTTAACCATCCTTCAGACTCCAGTGTTACAGTAATGTCTTTAGTATTGTAGAGGAGAGAGGGGGGACTATGAGGAGAGGACATCAGCCCCTTCACTACCTCACACCAATAAGACGAGAGGACATCAGCCCCTTCACTACCTCACACCAATAAGAGGGGGACTATAAGAGGAGAGGACATCAGACCCTTCACTACCTCACACCAGGAGAGGACATCAGCCCCTTCACTACCTCACACCAATAAGACGAGAGGACATCAGCCCCTTCACTACCTCACACCAATAAGAGGAGAGGACATCAGCCCCTTCACTATCTCACACCAATAAGAGGAGAGGACATCAGCCCCTTCACTACCTCACACTAATAAGAGGAGAGGACATCAGACCCTTCACTACCTCACACTAATAAGACGAGAGGACATCAGCCCCTTCACTACCTCACACCAATAAGAGGAGAGGACATCAGACCCTTCACTACCTTACACCAATAAGAGGAGAGGACATCAGACCCTTCACTACCTCACACCAATAAGAGGAGAGGACATCAGACCCTTCACTACCTCACACCAATAAGAGGAGAGGACATCAGACCCTTCACTACCTCACACCAATAAGACGAGAGGACATCAGCCCCTTCACTACCTCACACCAATAAGAGGAGAGGACATCAGACCCTTCACTACCTTACACCAATAAGAGGAGAGGACATCAGACCCTTCACTACCTCACACCAATAAGAGGAGAGGACATCAGCCCTTCACTACCTCACACCAATAAGAGGAGAGGACATCAGACCCTTCACTACCTCACACCAATAAGAGGAGAGGACATCAGACCCTTCACTACCTCACACCAATAAGAGGAGAGGACATCAGACCCTTCACTACCTCACACCAATAAGAGGAGAGGACATCAGACCCTTCACTACCTCACACCAATAAGAGGACATCAGACCCTTCACTACCTCACACCAATAAGAGGAGAGGACATCAGACCCTTCACTACCTCACACCAATAAGAGGAGAGGACATCAGACCCTTCACTACCTCACACCAATAAGAGGAGAGGACATCAGACCCTTCACTACCTCACACCAATAAGAGGAGAGGACATCAGACCCTTCACTACCTCACACCAATAATACTGTCTATGAAGGATACTCTTATGTGGCTGCCAATCTTTCCTCTCCCAGACTCTGAACCTGCCAGATTTTAAGCTGACTTTGAGACCAGACAAAAAAAAAATACATGATTTTCTTGGGGGGGGGGGGTGGATAGACGAACGACTGGATCATTATTTTCTCCCTTCTTTCTTTCTTTCCCTTTCAAAGGGATGATGAAGCATCTTGGCTGCAGCAGTGTGCTCTCTGCTCCCTGTTCAATAGACAGAGAGGAGGTGGAGACACTAAGTGCTGACAGTTCCCCCTTCTCTACTCAATCACTGGCTACGCAGCAGCTGCTACTTCTGCTCTGTGTGTGTTGTGTGTGTGTGTGTGTGTGTGTGTGTGTGTGTGTGTGTGTGTGTGTGTGTGTGTGTGTGTGTGTGTGTGTGTGTGTGTGTGTGTGTGTGTGTGTGTGTGTGTGTGTGTGTGTGTGTGTGTGTGTGTTTGAGGGTGTGTGTTTGGGGGTGTGTGTTTGAGGGTGTGTGTGTTGTGTGTTTGCTCTGCTCTGTATGATTACAACCGGATCTCACAGTTTTACCAATTTGACTTCTGTAAGGGCACAGGGCAAGACCCAGATGCAGACATGGGAGGCAAGCAGGCTCGAGGTCAGGTCAGGCAGGCAAGGGTCAAAACCGAGAGGACTAGCAAAAACAGAGAAAAGGAATAAGCAGCAGCTCGGAATAACACGCTGGTTGACTTGACAAAACAAGATAAACTGGCACAGACAGACAGGGAACACAGGTACAAATACCCAGGGGATAATGGGGAAGATGGGTGACACCTGGAGGGGGTGGAGACAAGCACAAGGACAGGTGAAACAGATCAGGGTGTGACAACTTCAGATTTCTACATTTCTCCAAACGGCACATTTTGATGGTGAAGTTTGGGATAGGGGAAGGGTTACATCAGAAACAACTCAACGGTTAACCCGAACCCTAAACTTAACCCTAACTCCTACTCCTAACACTAACCCTAACCCTAACCCTAAAACTAACCCTAACTCCTAACCCTAACCCTAAACTTAACCCTAACTCCTAACCCTAACCCTAAACTTAACCCTAACTCCAAACCTAATTCTAACCCTAACACTAATTCTCCCACCCCCTCCAGACCGGTCAGATGTACAATATAGAAACAGGGCAGTAAGTTGCAATAGACCCGTGGAACCCAAGGTTTGATACCAGCATAAACAGAAACCCTCTTAAACCTAAAACTAATTCTAACCATAACCCTAAACCCCCTAAAAATAGCATTGACATCACTTCCTGAAACAGGAGGTAAAAATGTACAACATAGTTTCACAAAATGAACATTCAGTACATCAAAATATATGATCATACACAAGGAATGTGATCCATATTTACACTAATATATATAAGTAAAAGTATAATATATAATATAAAAGTAACGCATACAATATTCAATTAGGATTTTAAAAAACACTTTGGACATATTAAAACTATAAAAACAGATTCAAGTCAAACTCCTCATCATGGTCAATTGGAGACAGCGTGTTGAGACTGTGGATCCAGAAAGGTTCCCTTTGCAGAAGTTTCCTACCAACAAAAGGTCCCCAGTTTGTCAAATTTTAGTCTGTTTTCTATTCTTGTGGGGACAGCTGGTCCTCACGAGAAAAGTTAAGCACGTCTATACACACACACACACACACACACACCCTGCCACTCTTCTTTCTGTAATGAGCTGTCATTTCTACTAACCAGTATTCATATTTCGTTGCAGGCCACAAGTAGGTAATAGATAAACATTCGATGTCTAAAGGGGTTTGGCTGGAGTGATACACGTGTACGTGTTGAGAGTGTCTATGTGCTTCAGGAAATCAATCAAATCTGACCGAATGTTGTTGAAAACATGAGATAAACAACTCATTAACATATCATCATATCGCAGTGAGAAAACAAAAAAATAACAAGGTAATATAGAAAAGTGTGTCCTCATTCATGTCAGTAGCTGGTCCTTATCTGGTCTGCCACAGTCTGTCAAGGTCATTATGTTATACAGGCCCATCATCTTCACAGATGGACGTTTAACATGCTGGGCTAGGAGAGGGACGACACACACACACACGTCCCTGTTTGAACTTTCAGGGAGAGAAACACTCATACACACACACGTCCCTGTTTGAACCTTCAGGGAGAGAAACACTCATACACACACACACACGTCCCTGTTTGAACTTTCAGGGAGAGAAACACTCATACACACACACACACACGTCCCTGTTTGAACTTTCAGGGAGAGAAACACTCATACACACACACACACACGTCCCTGTTTGAACCTTCAGGGAGAGAAACACTCATACACACACATGTCCCTGTTTGAAGCTTCAGGGAGAGAAACACTCATACACACACACACACACACACACACACACACAACACACACACATTTCCCTGTTTGAAACTTCAGGGAGAGAAACACTCATACACACACACACACAAACGTCCCTGTTTGAACCTTCAGGGAGGGAAACACTCATACACACACACATTTCCCTGTTTGAACCTTCAGGGAGAGAAACACTCATACACACACACACATCCCTGTTTGAACTTTCGGGGAGAGAAACACTCACACACACACATGTCCCTGTTTGAAGCTTCAGGGAGAGAAACACTCATACACACACATGTCCCTGTTTGAAGCTTCAGGGAGAGAAACACTCATACACACACACACACGTCCCTGTTTGAACTTTCAGGGAGAGAAACACTCATACACACACACACACACACACACATTTCCCTGTTTGAAACTTCAGGGAGAGAAACACTCATACACACACACACACAAACGTCCCTGTTTGAACCTTCGGGGAGGGAAACACACATACACACACACATTTCCCTGTTTGAACCTTCAGGGAGAGAAACACTCATACACACACACACGTGCCTGTTTGAACTTTCAGGGAGAGAAACACTCATACACACACATTTCCCTGTTTGAACCTTCATGGAGAGAAACACTCACACACACACACACATCCCTGTTTGAACCTTCAGGGAGAGAAACACTCACACACACACACACACACACACACACACACACACACACACACACACACACACACACACACACACACACACACACACACACACACACACACACACACACACACACACACACACACACACACACATCCCTGTTTGAACCTTTAGGGAGAGAAACACTCATACACACAAACACATCCCTGTTTGAACCTTCAGGGAGAGAAACACACACACACACACACACACACACACACACACACACACACACACACACACACACACACACACACACACACACACACACACACACACACACACACACACACACACACACATCCCTGTTTGAACCTTCAGGGAGAGAAACACTCATACACACACACACATCCCTGTTTGAATCTTCAGGGAGAGAAACACTCACACACACACACACACACGTCCCTGTTTGAACCTTCAGGGAGAGAAACACTCACACACACACACACATCCCTGTTTGAACCTTCAGGGAGAGAAACACTCATACACACACACACACACACACACACACACACACACACACACACACACACACACACACACACACACCTTCACACACACACACACACACACACACACACACACACACACACACGCACACACACACACATCCCTGTTTGAACCTTCAGGGAGAGAAACACTCATACACACACACACACACGTCCCTGTTTGAACCTTCAGGGAGAGAAACACTCACACACACACACACACACACACACACACACACACACACACACACACACATCCCTGTTTGAACCTTCAGGGAGAGAAACACTCATACACACACACACATCCCTGTTTGAACCTTCGGGAGAGAAACACTCACACACACACACATCCCTGTTTGAACCTTCAGGGAGAGAAACACTCATACATACACACACACACACACGTCCCTGTTTGAAGCTTTAGCGAGGGACAGGGAAGAGGAAGGACAATTGATGGGGGAGATACTTTTAGTGATTAGAACCATCAGTCATTGTCAGAATTATCTGTGTCATCAGCTCATCTGCACTCCCTTTTTCTGCTGTCCCACCAAATCAGGGGCAGACCAACGGCATCTCGCTGAGTGTGTGCATGTGTGTGTGTGTGTGCGTGTCACTCACCCAATTACTCTACCTGATTGGATATATGCAAATACGACCAAAATTAAAAGCCACCTGCGAGGGGACCTCTCATGGGACAGGGTTTTACACACACACACGCTTGCGCGCAAACACACATACGCATTCCTTCATCAACACCCTTCAACTGTCATTACAGACATTTCGTCCTCTCTCATCAAGGATGTATAGATGTCAGAATGTAGGAATCCTCTCTCTCTCTCTCTCTCTCTCTCTCTCTCTCTCTCTCTCTTTCGCCATCCTTAACCTTCCTTCCTCCCTTCATTCCTCCCTCCCTCTCTCCTTCCCCCCTCCCTCTCTCCGTTTATGTCCAACAGAACTCTAATCCTATACATCTATGCATCCCTCTCCTCCTCACAGTGGCCAAACCAGACCAGCTGAGAGTGAAAGTACTGCTATCCCGCTGACGACAGCAGGTAGTCATCCCTAGTCCTCCTTCCTTCTGCTCTTATCTACTTTCCTCACCCCCCCTCATATCTCCTCTCATCTCTTCCCCTCTTTTCTGTTTCTCTTTGTGATTATCATGAAGCTATTTTTGAGAGGTGATTATTTGATTTTGGAAGTTAAAGCTTATTTCATATCCATATGATCTTATTTTCTCTCTTCTCTCCTTTTCTCTCCAGTACAGGGTAGTATATGGTAGCGGTAAAGGTGATATCATCTCTGTCTCCACTAGGTAAGCCCAGTAAATCTCTGTATAAGCCCTGGCTCCTCCTGTCCCCCCTCCTGGAACTTTAGATTGGAGATCACTTCCAAAGGTCACTGAGAAATGAGCACGATTCAGCTTCTGTCTTCTGTCTTCTGTTTCCGGCCTTCTGTCTTCTGTTTCCTGTCTTCTGTCTTCTGTTTCCTGTCTTCTGTCTTCTGTTTCCTGTCTTCTGTCTTCTGTTTCCTGTCTTCTGTCTTCTGTTTCCTGTCTTCTGTCTTCTGTTTCCTGTCTTCTGTCTTCTGTTTCCTGTCTTCTGTCTTCTGTTTCCGGTCTTCTGTCTTCTGTTTCCTGTCTTCTGTCTTCTGTTTCCTGTCTTCTGTCTTCTGTTTCCGGCCTTCTGTCTTCTGTTTCCTGTCTTCTGTCTTCTGTTTCCTGTCTTCTGTCTTCTGTTTCCGGCCTTCTGTCTTCTGTTTCCTGTCTTCTGTCTTCTGTTTCCTGTCTTCTGTCTTCTGTTTCCGGTCTTCTGTCTTCTGTTTCTGTCTTCTGTCTTCTGTCTTCTGTCTTCTGTTTCTTCTGTCTTCTGGTCTTCTGTCTTTGTTTCTGTCTTCTGTCTTCTGTTTCCCCTTCTGTCTTCTGTTTCCTGTCTTCTGTCTTCTGTTTCCTGTCTTCTGTCTTCTGTTTCCGGCCTTCTGTCTTCTGTTTCCTCTTCTGTCTTCTGTTTCCTGTGAGTCTGTCTTCTGTTTCCGGTCTTCTGTCTTCTGTTTCCTGTCTTCTGTCTTCTGTTTCCTGTCTTCTGTCTTCTGAGAATGGAAAAGGGTCTTCTGTTTCCGGTCTTCTGTCTTCTGTTTCCTGTCTTATGTCTTCTGTTTCCTGTCTTATGTCTTCTGTTTCCTGTCTTCTGTCTTCTGTTTCCTGTCTTATTTCTTCTGTTTCCTGTCTTCTGATTCCTGTCTTCTTTATCCTGTCTTCTTTTTCCTGTCTTCTGTCTTCTGTCTTCTGTATCCTGTCTTCTGTATCCTGACTTCTGTCTCTAGTATTCTGTCTCTAGTCTTCTGTCTCTAGTCTTCTGTCTCTAGTATTCTGTCTCTCGTCTTCTGTCTCTAGTCTTCTGTCTTCATTCTTCAGGCTTCAGTTTTCTGTCTTCTGTTTTCCCTAAGATAGAGAGACTAGAACAGAAAGATTGAGGCTGGAGAGTGACTAATGGGAGAGACGGTGAAGGTGAGGAGAGTGGGGGGGAGAAGGGTAAGAAATAGAGAGGAAAAGGGCTGGTTCAGGGCTCAAGAATGAGAATGGAAAAGGGCTATAGAGTGAGGCTGGAATGTATCATTCTGTACTTGTGTGTATCAGTGTCACAAAACTGGAGAAAGGGGTGGGGTCTAGTGTAACTGGAGAAAGGGGTGGGGTCTAGTGTAACTGGAGAAAGGGGTGGGGCCTAGTGTAACTAGAAAAAGGGATGACGCCTAGCATAACAGGAGAAAGGGGTGGAGCTTAGTGTATTTGGAAAAAGGGGTGACGCCTAGTGTAACAGGAGAAAGGGGTGGGGACTAGTATAACAGGAGAAAGGGGTGGGGGTCTAGTGGAATAGCCAGAAGAACACAGCCAGTAGAATACAGCCAGTAGAATACAGCCAGTAGAATACAGCCAGTAGAACACAGCCAGAAGAACACAGCCAGTAGAACCTAGCCAGTAGAATACAGTCAGTAGAACACAGTCAATAGAAAACAGCCAGTAGAATACAGCCAGTAGAACACAGCCAATAGAATACAGCCAGTAGAATACAGCCAGTAGAACACAGCCAGTAGAATACAGCCAGTAGAACACAGCCAGTAGAATACAGACAGTAGAATACAGCCAGTAGAACACAGCCAGTAGAATACAGCCAGTAGAACACAGCCAGTAGAACACAGCCAGTAGAATACAGCCAGTAGAATACAGCCAGTAGAATACAGCCAGTAGAACACAGCCAGTAGAATACAGCCAGTAGAATATAGCCAGTAGAATACAGCCAGTAGAACACAGCCAGTAGAATACAGCCAGTAGAATACAGCCAGTAGAACACAGCCAGTAGAACACAGCCAGTAGAATACAGCCAGTAGAACACAGCCAGTAGAATACAGCCAGTAGAATACAGCCAGTAGAATACAGCCAGTAGAATACAGCCAGTAGAACACAGCCAGTAGAATACAGCCAGTAGAAGACAGCCAGTAGAACCTAGCCAGTAGAACACAGCCAGTAGAAGCTAGCCAGTAGAATACAGCCAGTAGAATACAGTCAGTAGAACACAGCCAGTAGAATACAGCCAGTAGAATACAGTCAGTAGAACACAGTCGGTAGAATACAGTCAGTAGAATACAGTCAGTAGAACACACTCAGGAGAGCACAGTCAGGAGAGCACGGTCAGGAGAGCACGGTCAGGAGAACACAGTCAGGAGAACACAGTCAGGAGAGCACGGTCATGAGAACACAGTCAGGAGAACACAGTCAGGAGAACACAGTCAGGAGAGCACGGTCATGAGAACACAGTCAGGAGAACACGGTCATGAGAACACAGTCAGGAGAACACAGTCAGCTAAATGGAATATTATATTATTAACTGAAGGAACAGATGAGTCTAATTTGGGCCAAAAATGTCGCTCTCCCCATCTATCCCCTTCATTCATTAATTAATATATAAATTAATTCACTTGTCACATTTACCGTAATAAGATTACAGTAATGTACTGTGCTGTTGTTTTACGGTAACTTACATGCAGCCAGTTGCCAGTAAATTACAGTAAAAACAACAGGAAAAATGTGCCTTTAGAAATACCCTGTGCCCATCAGCGGCTGCATATTCTAGTAGACATATTAACGTAGAACCCCTTTCAAACCAAATGACATGATATCATCAGCGTCAGGACTCAATTAGTATCTGAGTGTGTGCGGGAACAAAGCTAATGGGATTGGATGACAGCAGCCGTCAATCAACAGATGACTGAGGTCATTTGCTTGTCTGACATTGTCCCTCCCATCTTTATCAATCTGAGACACACCAGGAAAAACATTTTTTTTGTCAAACGTGGTCATACAAGCGTGTACACAGTGTGGGGGAGATGACATAGGAGAGGTGATAGGGCTGTGATGCACTCTGGTTGCCCTGTGGTGAGACAAAACCGTGTGTGTGTGTGTGTGTGTGTGCGCCCCTAAGATAAAGGACCCATCAGGTAGGTAACAGACAACTTAATGGACAACACCATTCAACATGTGCCTTTGTTCAACAATGGCATTTGATAGGAGTTTTATCTCTGCTAAAACATGTGTGTGTGTGGGTATGTGGGTGTGTGTGTGGGTGTATATGTGTGTATGTTGGTGTTCGTGTGTGTGTGTGTGTGTGTGTGTGTGTGTGTGTGTGTGTGTGTGTGTGTGTGTGTGTGTGTGTGTGTGTGTGTGTGTGTGTGTGTGTGTGTGTGTGTGTGTGTGTGTGTGTGTGTGTATGTGGATGTGTGTGTGTATGTGGTTCTGTGTGTGTCGGTGTGTATGTGGGTGTGTGTGTGTGGGTATGTGGGTGTGTTTTAATATGGGTGTGTGTGTGTGTGGGTATGTGGGTGTGTTTTAATATGAGTGTGTGTGTATGTGGGTGTGTTTGGGTGTGTATGTGGGTGGGTGTGTGATTGTGTAATTGCAGTGGTGTAAAGTGCTACTTAAATTGTTTTTTGTGATATCTGTACTTTATTTTACTATTTATATTTTAGATTTGTATATTTACTTTTACTTTTAATTCACTACATTTCTAACGTAAATTATGTATGTTTTACTCCATACATTTTACCTGACACCCAAAGGTACTCATTGCATTTTTAATGCTTAGCAGGACAGGAAAATGTCTAATTTACACACTTTTCAAGAGAACATCCCTGGTCATCCCTACTGCCTCTGATCTGGCGGACTAAACACATGCTTCATTTGTAAATGGTGCCTGAGTGTTGGAGCGTGCCCCTGGCTATCTGTACATTTAAAAAACAAGATAATCTGGCAGTCTGCTTTGAAATTATTTATACTTGTACTTTTACTTTTGAGACTTACAAATACAAACACATATGTGTGTTTGTGTGAGAGAGAGAGGGTGTGTGTGTGTGTGTGTGCTCCCTAGGTGTGCTAGGTTCAGGTGTACGTCTTCACAGGAGCTCATCAGTTTTGTAATGAGACTGATCGCTGCTTATCTGTCTCCATCCACTACCAGCAGAGAACACCTGCTGCTCGACATGTGCTCACAGTCTCACTGCAGAATCCCACGTTTGTATATAACAGTCACATTTATAAGGTTAAGTTAGGCATTCATTCCGAAGTTAAAGAGGCACTCTCCAACTTGTGTATAATTTCATCCAGTAGTTTTGAAAGGTTAGCCAAAACAGGTTCCCGTTATTTATGTACCACATCATCAAATTGTTTACTATGTCATCCATTCATATGATATGTTACGAATCCAATCAATCCTACATGTAGGAATGAAGTTTATCTTTAAGTGTTAAGGTTGGGTATAGGAGTTCAACAAAACGGCTGCCTATCACTTGTACTGAACATGCCAACCTTGGAGCCAGAGCTCGCGGCTAACTGTCATCTCATTCCACAACGCTCTATTAAAACACAAGCCTATATTAAAACACAAGCCTATTTGATGGTAGTAGTGCTCAACATTGCCCCTAGTGGCCGGTTTTGAAGTCGTTTCCTGACGTCCTGCTTACCTGGACGACGTCGAATTTCGCTGTGGATCTTGAGCGACCTGGCTTTGCTACAAAATACCTTGATGAAACAGCTAACCTGTACCAGAGATTTATTATTTTTTTTTTTATTTTACCCCCTTTTTCTCCCCAATTTCGTAGTATCCAATTATTAGTAGTTACTATCTTGTCTCATCGCTACAACTCCCGTACGGGCTCGGGAGAGACGAAGGTTGAAAGTCATGCGTCCTCCGAAACACAGCGTGTGTGAGAGCCGCACTGCTTCTTAACACAGCGCGCATACAACCCGGAAGCCAGCCGCACCAATGTGTCGGAGGAAACACTGTGCACCTGGCGACCTTGGTTAGCGTGGAGTCACTGGTACGCGACCCTGTATTGATTATATGGGACCCTGTATTGATTATATGGGACCCAGCATTGATTATATGGGACCCTGTATTGATTATATGGGAAACTGTATTGATTATATGGGACCCTGTATTGATTATATGGGAAACTGTATTGATTATATGAGACCCTGTATTGATTATATGGGACACTGTATTGATTATATGGGACCCTGTATTGATTATATGGGACCCTGTATTGATTATATGGGAAACTGTATTGATTATATGAGACCCTGTATTGATTATATGGGACACTGTATTGATTATATGGGACCCTGTATTGATTATATGAGACCCTGTATTGATTATATGGGACCCTGTATTGATTATATGGGAAACTGTATTGATTATATGGGACCCTGTATTGATTATATGGGAAACTGTATTGATTATATGGGACCCTGTATTGATTATATGGGACCCTGTATTGATTATATGGGACCCTGTATTGATTATATGGGACCCTGTATTGATTATATGGGACCCTGTATTGATTATATGGGAAACTGTATTGATTATATGGGACCCTGTATTGATTATATGGGACCCTGTATTGATTATATGGGACCCTGTATTGATTATATGGGACCCTGTATTGATTATATGGGACCCTGTATTGATTATATGGGACCCTGTATTGGGAAACTTATATTATATGGGAAACTGTATTGATTATATGGGACCCTGTATTGATTATATGGGACCCTGTATTGATTATATGGGACCCTGTATTGATTATATGGGACCCTGTATTGATTATATGGGACCCTGTATTGATTATATGGGAAACTGTATTGATTATATGGGACCCTGTATTGATTATATGGGACCCTGTATTGATTATATGGGACCCTGTATTGATTATATGGGACCCTGTATTGATTATATGGGACCCTGTATTGATTATATGGGAAACTGTATTGATTATATGGGACCCTGTATTGATTATATGGGAAACTGTATTGATTATATGGGAAACTGTATTGATTATATGGGACCCTGTATTGATTATATGGGACCCTGTATTGATTATATGGGACCCTGTATTGATTATATGGGACCCTGTATTGATTATATGAGACCCTGTATTGATTATATGGGACCCTGTATTGATTATATGGGAAACTGTATTGATTATATGGGACCCTGTATTGATTATATGGGAAACTGTATTGATTATATGGGACCCTGTATTGATTATATGAGACCCTATATTGATTATATGGGACCCTGTATTGATTATATGGGACCCTTATATTATATGGGACCCTGTATTGATTATATGGGAAACTGTATTGATTATAGACCCTGATTATATGGGACCCTGTATTGATTATATGGGACCCTGTATTGATTATATGGGACCCTGTATTGATTATATGGGACCCTGTATTGATTATATGGGAAACTGTATTGATTATATGGGACCCTGTATTGATTATATGGGAAACTGTATTGATTATATGGGAAACTTATTGATTATATGGGAAACTGTATTGATTATATGGGACCCTGTATTGATTATATGGGACCCTGTATTGATTATATGGGACCCTGTATTGATTATATGGGACCCTGTATTGATTATATGGGACCCTGATTATATGATTATATTATATGGGACCCTGTATTGATTATATGGGACCCTGTATTGATTATATGGGACCCTGTATTGATTATATGGGAAACTGTATTGATTATATGGGACCCTGTATTGATTATATGGGAAACTGTATTGATTATATGGGACCCTGTATTGATTATATGGGACCCTGTATTGATTATATGGGAAACTGTATTGATTATATGGGATTATTGATTATATGGGACCCTGTATTGATTATATGGGACCCTGTATTGATTATATGGGACCCTGTATTGATTATATGGGACCCTGTATTGATTATATGGGACCCTGTATTGATTATATGGGACCCTGTATTGGGGACCCTGTATTGATTATATGGGACCCTGTATTGATTATATGGGACCCTGTATTGATTATATGGGAAACTGTATTGATTATATGGGACCCTGTATTGATTATATGGGAAACTGTATTGATTATATGGGACCCTGTATTGATTATATGGGAAACTGTATTGATTATATGGGACCCTGTATTGATTATATGGGACCCTGTATTGATTATATGGGACCCTGTATTGATTATATGGGACCCTGTATTGATTATATGGGACCCTGTATTGATTATATGGGACCCTGTATTGATTATATGGGACCCTGTATTGATTATATGGGACCCTGTATTGATTATATGGGACCCTGTATTGATTATATGGGACCCTGTATTGATTATATGGGACCCTGTATTGATTATACGGGACCCTGTATTGTCTGATTTGAATGTTGCCGAGGGGAGATTTCCATTTCCAGCCTTCCGTAATAAAATAATTAGAGGACCACAATGGCCACAATTCTTCATCATCGTTACTTTATTATTCTAAATTAACTCACACTCTTCACAGTCCTTATCGTTCAGATCATTCCAATTCCATTGTGAAGAAACATGCACAATTTAAGTTTCTATCTCCATTCATCCATTTCCGTCATTCATTCAGTGAGGAATGGGATGCAACGTCCTACAGCACATTGTCTTGGCCCAATGAGGTAGGAGTAGGTGGGGGAAAAACAGCTTAACAGACTATAAATACTTTGCTGTTTGTGATTATGACATCTGACCAATGTAAAATACAAATAATTAGGAAGTCAAGGAAGTAATAGGGCGTTGCTTTTTGGTCGGGGGTTTACAAAACAGGCCATTGGCATATGACAGTTATAGTGTTAAAGATAATGCTAATGATAATCAAAGATAACTTTTTCAGTGTTCGTATGTTGTATTAAAATAGTTGTGTCTGCTTCCACATGGTGGCATCAATGTTATCTCTGCCCCCTGTAGAGTGGGAGACTCACCTCTCACATCAGAAGTCAACCGTTTACAGCATATATTTTACATATGTCTCTCTCTCTCTCTCTCTCTCTCTCTCTCTCTCTCTCTCTCTCTCTCTCTCTCTCTCTCTCTCTCTCTCTCTCTCTCTCTCTCTCGTCAACACTTTTACCCAGTCCAATGGGCTGGACCTCCAGCTGTGATGCGTGATTAACACTGAGCCGTGATTGGTTGTGACAGTGAAGAGAAGATGAACGTCAGAGTCGTGAGGGTTCTGTAACACCATGAGGACCATGAGGACTGAAACTGTGCTCTGCATCTCAATCATGGTGGAGAACGGATGGTGGATACAGTATGCCCTCATACACATGCATGCACACACACATAGATAGACACACAAACCCTCTTTACCTAAAGCAGAATAATAACTTTTTTTGTGTTATAATAAATCACTTACTGTAACTCACATGTAACTCACATTCCGTGACATTAACATTCTAATTTGTATTGTATGAATATTGTAATTGCCTGGGAACCTGAGATGCTAACACAACAGCCATCCAATGTTGTGTTAGCAATGCATGACAATGTCTGAGAGACATTACTATATGCCAGCTCATCCTTAGCTCAACCAAAGGGTGTTTCTTGTAAAGAAATGTGTGATGGACAAAAACCCCAATGTGTATGTTTTTATTCTGCCACAGGCAGGGCACAGGAGCAGGCCTGGAGATTTGGCTTAATTATGGAGAAACAGCTGTGGTTGCTTGGCCTACCCTCCTCTCCCATCCTTCTCTATGTAGGGTCACATGCTGTTGGCCATTCTCCCCTGCCTCTGCCTGCATTCTCCCATGCTGCTAGCCAATCATGGCCTCTCTCCCAGCGGTCAGTCAGCAGGGCCAGATAAGTAATTAAAGAGGCAATTAACAGACCTAATTAAGAAGAGATTGAGTGAACACAGCACAGAGAAAGAGACAGGAAAAGTAGAGAGAGAAAGGAAGACAGAAACAGAGAGAGAGAAAAGGGAGAGAAAGAGACAGGAAAAGTAGAGAGAGAAAGGAAGACAGAAACAGAGAGAGAGAAAAGGGAGAGAGAGAGAGAGAGAGAGAGAGAAGAGGGGGAGAGAGAGAGAGAAGAGAGAGCGAGAGAGAGAGAGCGAGAGAAGAGGGGGAGAGAGAGAGAGAAGAGAGAGCGAGAGAGAGAGAGCGAGAGACAGGGAGAGAGAGAGAGAGAAGAGAGAGCGAGAGACAGGGAGAGAGAGAGAGAAGAGAGAGAGAGAGAGAGAGAGAGAGAGAGAGAGAGAGAGAGAGAGAGAGAGAGAGAGAGAGAGAGAGAGAGAGAGAGAGAGAGAGAGAGACAGGGAGAGAGAGACAGAGAGAGAGAGAGAGAGAGAGAGAGAGAGAGAGAGAGAGAGTGTTCATGTGTGTATGTTGGGTTTGCAGTGTCTGTGTGTGTTCATGTGTATATGTTGGGTTTGCAGTGTCTGTGTGTGTTCATGTGTATATGTTGGGTTTGCAGTGTCTGTGTGTGTTCATGTGTATATGTTGGGTTTGCAGTGTCTGTGTGTGTTCATGTGTATATGTTGGGTTTGCAGTGTCTGTGTGTGTTCATGTGTATATGTTGGGTTTGCAGTGTCTGTGTGTGTTCATGTGTATATGTTGGGTTTGCAGTGTCTGTGTGTGTTCATGTGTATATGTTGGGTTTGCAGTGTCTGTGTGTGTTCATGTGTGTATGTTGGGTTTGCAGTGTCTGTGTGTGTTCATGTGTATATGTTGGGTTTGCAGTGTCTGTGTGTGTTCATGTGTATATGTTGGGTTTGCAGTGTCTGTGTGTGTTCATGTGTGTATGTTGGGTTTGCAGTGTCTGTGTGTGTTCATGTGTGTATGTTGGGTTTGCAGTGTCTGTGTGTGTTCATGTGTGTATGTTGGGTTTGCAGTGTCTGTGTGTGTTCATGTGTATATGTTGGGTTTGCAGTGTCTGCGTGTGTTCACTGTAGCTCTTCTGCTCTGCTTCGAAGTCCAGTCTTAGCTGATAAGGCCAACAGAGGAGATGTGTGAGAGGCCAAACATACATTCTTAGCTTGTTATCATAACTCTGTACCACGCCTTTAGAAGAGTAGCCTTCTCATTAGATACTATCCCCCGGAGGTCTCTGTGTGTGTGCCGAGTCATGTCACGAATGCGACCTCTGTGTTTCCTGTGTGTGTTCGTGTTTGTTTGTGTGTGTGTGTGTGTGTGGGCGTTAGTGAGTCAGCAGGCAGGTGTCTCCATCACAATAACCCTTTGGCAGAATGGTGAGCCTACTGCAGAATGATAGACATCACATTACCATTACTGTGATGCTAATGAAGACAGACAGTATAGAGGAGAGAGAGAGAGAGAGATGGGGGGAGAGAGAGAGAGGGGAGAGGGGGGGAGGAGAGAGAGATGGGGGGAAAGAGAGAGAGGATAGAGAGAGAGAGAGAGAGAGAGAGAGAGAGAGAGAGAGAGAGAGAGAGAGAGGATAGAGAGAGAGAGAGAGAGAGAGAGAGAGAGAGAGAGAGAGAGAGAGAGAGAGACTACAACACCAAGAACACCTGCTTTGCAACATTTCCACAACACACCCTCTCTCTAGTTGAAGCAGAGGTCATAGAACTCAGAGAAAACAAGATTCAAGATGATGACACTGTCCAGAAACTAAAAGAAGAGATGAAACAGTTCAGGGAGGAGAGCAGAGCATCTATTGCTAAACATGAACACTTATACGATAATGTACATCTTGATCAGGACAGTGTCAGAACCTTTGCTACGGACCTTAAGGATGCAACACTTGGCAGGGACCAACACCCCAGGAGCAGTTGCCCCCGCACCAGATTCTGAAACAACAGTACCCCTACCATCCCCAGGAGAGAAAAGCCAGACACGGCTCATTAGAGCACAGCTCTACAAGACCAGGCCCAACACAGCACATATTTACCAGACCACACCCGCATCAGGAGAGCACGACCAGACCGAGCCAATCACAACATAGTTGTACTAGACCCGGCCCATCACAACACAGCTCTACTAGACCCGGCCCATCACAACACAGCTCTGCTAGACTGGGCCAATCACAACACAGCTCTACAAGAACCGTCTCATCACAACACAGCTCTACTAGACCCGGCCCATCACATCACAGCTCTACTCGACCCGGCCCATCACATCACAGCTCTACTAGACCCGGCCCATCACATCACAGCTCTACTCGACCCGGCCCATCACAACACAGCTCTACTAGACCCGGCCCATCACATCACAGCTCTACTAGACCCGGCCCATCACAACACAGCTCTACTGGACGAGGCCCATCACAACACAGCCCTATAGAACAGGCCCCTCACAACACGGAACTGACCACTACTCTAGGCTCGGGCAGAACACGGTCCTTCAGAGAAGTACACCACACATGCAGTCCACACCATGTCTCAATCAGAGGGCCATAAGTCTAAATAGAACGAGGTAAAGTCTGGCAAAAGGCATGTAGAACTATCAGAGATTGGAGAGGTCTGCCAACTACTGCATCTAATATGCAGCCTACAGGACTAGACAGACCCACTCACTCACACACATAAGAAACACATACCTACAAGAGGTTGGAGATTGCATATCTGCATTGTACTTTTTTTTTTTACCCCTTTTTCTCCCCAATTTCGTGGTGTCCAATTGTTTTAGTAGCTTGTCTCATCGCTACAACTCTCGTATGGGCTCGGGAGAGACGAAGGTTGAACGTCATGCGTCCTCCGATACACAACCCAACCTTGGTTAGTGCGCACTGCGCGCTACTTATTTTTTATGCAATCTTATTCCATTCTTATTGATTTGTTTACCAAATGTCTTTATCTCATTGGCACTGGTATTCTAAAAATAAGTATATGTGTAATGATAGGATAATATGTATGTACACTGCCTTGCAAAAGTATTCATCCCCTTGGCATTTTTCAAATTGTATTGCATTACAACCAGTAATTTAAATTGATTTTAATTTGGATTTCATGCAATGGACATACACAAAATAGTCTAAATTGGTGAAATGAACTGAAAAAGTTACTTGTTTCAAAACAACAACAAAAAATGAAACACTGGAAAACTGGTTTGTGTATATGTATTCACCCCCTTTGCTATGAATTCCCTAAATAAGATCTGGTGCAACCAATTGCCTACAGAAGTCACATAACAAGTTAAATAAAGTCCACCTGTGTGCAATCTAAGTGTCACATGATCTGTCACATGATCTCAGTATATATACACCTGTTCTGAAAGGCCCCAGAGTCTGCGACATCACTAAGCAAGGGGCACCACCAAGCAAGCGGCACTATGAAGACCAAGGAGCTATCCAAACAGGCCAGGGACAAAGTTGTGGAGAAGTACAGATCAGGGTTGAGTTATAAAAAAATATCTGAAACTTTTATCATCCCACTGAGCACCATTAAATCCATTATAAAAAAAATTGAAAGAATATGGCACCACAACAAACCTGCCAAGAGAGGGCTGCCCACCAAAAATCACAGACCAGGCAAGGAGGGTATTAATCAGAGAGGCAACAAAGAGATCAAAGATAACCCTGAAGGAGCTGAAAAGCTCCACAGCAGAGATTGGAGTCTCTGTCCATGGGACCACTTTAAGCCGTACACTCCACATAGCTGGGCTTTACGGAAGAGTGTCCAGAAAAAAAGCCATTGCTTAAAGAAAAAAGTAAGCAAACACATTTGGTGTTCGCCAAAAGGCATGTGGGAAACTCCCCAAACATACGGAAGAAGGTAATCGGGTCAGATGAGACTAAAATTGAGCTTTTTGGCCATCAAGGAAAACGCTATGTCCGGCACAAACCCAACACCTCTCATCACCCAGAGAACACAATCCCCACAGTGAAGCATGGTGGTGAAAGCATCATGATGTGGGGATATTTTGCATCAGCAGGGACTGGGAAACTGGTCAGAATTGAAGGAATGATGGATGGCGCTAAATTCTTGAAGGGAACCTGTTTCAGTCTTCCAGAGATTTGAAACTGGGACAGAGGTTCACCTTCCAGCAGGACAATGACAATTAACATACTGCTAAAGTAACACTTGAATGGTTTAAGGGGAAACATTTAAAAGTTTTGGAATGGCCTAGTCAAAGCCCAGACCTCAATCCAATAGAGAATATGTGGTATGACTTAAAGATTACTGTACACCAGCGGAACCCATCCAACTTGAAGGAGCTGGAGCAGTTTTGCCTTGAAGAATGGGCAAACATCCCAGTGGCTAGATGTGCCAAGCTTATAGAGACATATCCCAAGAGACTTGCAGCTGTAATTGCTGCAAAAGGGGGGTGAATAGTAATGCTTGCTCAAGTTGTCTGTTCTTTTATCTTATTTCTTGTTTGTTTAAAAATAACAAATATTTTGCAACTTCAAAGTGTTAGGCATGTTGTGTAAATCAAATGATACAACCCCCCCAAAAATCTATTTTAATTCCAGGTTGTAAGGCAACAAAATAAGAACATTACCAAGGGGATGAATACTTTCGCAAGCCAGTATATATACACGTTTGTTTTGGGCTTCGTCCCGTCATGTTCATTTTGTATTCTTGCACCTTTCTCACATCATTATACAATGCGACAGACACAGCTAATCATTCAAGGTTTTTCTTTATTTTTACTATTTTCTACATTGTAGAATAATAGTGAAGACATCAAACTATGAAATATCCCATATGGATTCATGTAGTAACCAAAAAAGTGTTAAACATATTTTATATTCTTCTTTGTCTTGATGACAACTTTGCACGGTCTTGGCATTCTCTCAACCAGCTTCACCAGCAATCTCATCCTTTGCAGCAGAGGTAACTCTGAGTCTTCCTTTCCTGTGGCGGTCCTCATTTACATTTACATTACATTTAAGTCATTTAGCAGACGCTCTTATCCAGAGCGACTTACAAATTGCATACAGACAACCAGTTTCATCTAAATCTTGTTGGGGGGAGAAGGAAGAGAGCCAGTTTCATTATAGCGCTTGATGGTTCATGTCTTAAAGTAATGATGGAATGTTGTTTCTCTTTGCTTATTTGAGCTGTTCTTGCCATAATATGGACTTGGTATTTTACCAAGCAGGGCTGTCTTCTGTATATACCACCCCTACTTTGTCAGCCAAATATTTCACAGCATAATCCAACCAATAGCTCTTTACGAAAGTGAAGATTATAAACTGGACTTTAAAAATGTGGGACAAGCATCCAAATGCAGAATTCATGCAGAATTATGTTGGAAAATTCTACAAGTCCAGAGAATCACACCAACTGATGCACGTAGGGCAGAATTAGGCCGCTTTCCAGTGGTAATAACATTTTTGGCTACACCTAAATTCAAGTCTCTAATTTAGAGCACTTCAATCCCAAAAGCTGAGCCCAAAAAACAAGCCCTCTCAGTCAGCTGGTGTTGGACCTAACCAACCAAGCTGACACCAGCACTGCTTCAAAAGAATTCAAAACAACTAAATCATCAACCAATCAAAGAACTCATATTAACAACATTGGAAAAACAAAACAAAATCCTAAAGCCGACTAAATTGCTATCTGGCCCGAAACAGAGAATATTAATTGGCTGATTCTCTCTACTCTGTCAGAGATACGAAGCAGAGACAGATCCTTACCAAGTACAGGCTGAGTGACCACCAATTGGCAATAGAAACCTCCAGACATAAAATGTCATGGACACGCAAAGAGGAGTGTGTATGTGGTCACTGCACACCAGGGGAGGTAGAAACAGAGATTAACTTTCTCCTTTACTGTGAGAAATATTCCTCACCAAGAGATTCAATATTCACAGAAATGAATCTATATCTATTATCATTATTATTGTTGTGATTATTATTGAAAATAGTAGCGGTACGGCTAGTAGGGCTGATGGTGGTGATAGCAGTTTAACCTCTTGGAATCAAGCTTGATCTCAATCATCTTTCCACGTATCCATGCATTAATCATATTCTGACCCAAGACCTTTATTTTTTGCATAATTGGTGTAACTGGTTGGTAGAGCTGGTTGGACGCACACTGGCCTTTGCTGGATAAGATTTAATACATATTATGAGAAATACATGGTTGGAGAACAATACTGCACAATGGCCGCCTCAAGTTTGCTTTGTAGTCTGGAGCGTATCATTCCTGTACTGTACATGTCATGACCTCTGCTTTTATATTTTCTGAGTGAAGAGAAAACACATTGCGAGGACTACCAGCGAAAACCTGAATTTCATGAGGGAGACTGAGGCTTATACCTGGAGACACTTGCAGATTTTGGAGAAATAAACTTCTTAAAAGTTCTTTAATTTTAAATACAGGAAATAAAGATTAGGCATACTGTGATTGACACACTTTATTAAACAACAATCAAACATTGGTTGAACATAGAGATACAATTGTGTAGTCGGGTATTCACAGGGGTAAAACAAACTAAATTAAGAATAAAATATAATACCATTCAAATGTTTGGACACACCTACTCATTCCATTTATTTTTTTTTACTATTTTCTTCATTGTAGAATAATAGTGAAGACAATAAAACTATGAAATAACACATACGGAATCATGTAGTAACCAAAAACATGTTAAGTAACTCAAAATATATTTTATATTTAATATATACTTCAAAGTAGCCACCCTTTGCCTTGATGACAGCTATGCACACTTGGCATTCTCTCAACCAGCTCCACGAGGTAGTCACCTGGAATTTATTTCAATTAACAGAATTTGTTTCCTTCTTAAAACTTCTTATTGTCACGCCTTGGTCATAGTATTTTGTGTTTTCTTTATTATTTGATCAGGCCAGGGTGTGACATGGGTTTATGTTATATTGTATGTTCGTATTGGGGTTTGTAGTATGTGGGATCGCGGCTGATTAGGGGTGTTGTATAGGCTTGGCTGCCTGAGGCGGTTCTCAATCAGAGTCAGGTGATTCTCGTTGTCTCTGATTGGGAACCGTATTTAGGTAGCCTGGTTTCGCTTTGTATTTTGTGGGTGATTGTTCCTATCTCTGTGTAGTGTTCACCAGATAGGCTGTAATAGGTTTCTCGTTCCGTTTGTTGTTTTTGTATATGTCATAGTTATTTCATGTTACGCTCTTCATTCATTTAAGTCATGAGTAACTACCACGCTGCATTTCGGTCCGACTCTCTTTCCACAAACGAAGAACGCCGTTACACTTATGGCTAGGGGCTCCGCTAGCGGCACCCCTCGACAACATTCTGCTGAAAAGGGAGAGCGTGAAATTAAAGTTTTTTAGAAATATGTAACTCTCATACATTAACAAGTTTGGGATAGGGGGCAGCATTTTCACGTTTGGTTGAAAAGCGAGCTCAGAGTAAACTGCCTGCTATTCGGTCCCAGTTGCTAGTATAGGCATATTATAAGTACATGTGGATAGAAAACACTCTGACGTTTCTAAAACTGTTTGAATGATGTCTGTGAGTATAACGGAACTCATATGGCAGGCTAAAACCTGAGACAAATCCAACCAGGAAGTGGGAAATCTGAAGTTTGTAGTTTTTCATCTCTTGGCCTATCGCATACACAGTGTCTATGGGGTCAAATTGCACTTCCTAAGGCTTCCACTAGATGTCAACAGTCTTTAGAACCTTGTTTGATGCTTCTACTGTAAAGTACGGGGGAATGAGTGCTCTTTGAGTCAGTGGTCTGTCAGAGTGCCACGAGCTGACAATAATATAACAATCGGAAATCGGTCATTTTGGACGCCGATTTTGCTGATTGAAAAAAACAACAACATTTCATATATTTTTTTACACCTTTATTTAATCTTTATTTAACTAGGAAAGTCAGTTAAGAACACATTCTTATTTTCAATGACAGCCTAGGAACGGTGGGTTAACTGCCTTGTTCAGGGGCAGAACGACAGATTTTTACCTTGTCAGTTCAGGGATTCAATTTTACAACCTTACGGTTAACTAGTCAAACACTTTAACCACCTGCCTCATGAGGAGGCCGCATGTTACGCGAATGTAGTAAGAAGCCGAGGTAAGTTGCTAGCTAGCATTCAACTTAATCAATCATAATCACTAGTTATAACTACACATGGTTGATGATATTACTAGTTTATTAAGCATGTCCTGCGTTGCATATAATCAATACAGTGCGCATTTGCGAAAAAGGACTGTCGTTGCTCCAACATGTACCAAACCATAAACACCAATGCCTTTCTTAAAATCAATACACAGAAGTATATATTTTTAAACCAGCATATTTAGCTAAAAGAAATCCAGGTTAGCAGGCAATATTAAACAGGTGAAATTGTGTCACTTCTCTTGCCTTCATTGCACACAGAGTCAGGGTATATGCAACAGTTTGGGCCGCCTGGCTCATTGCGAACTAATTTGCCAGAATTTTACGTAATTATGACATAACATTGAAGGTTGTGCAATGTACCAGGAATATTTAGATTGATGAATGCCACCCGTTAGATAAAATACGGAACGGTTCCGTATTTCACTGAAAGAATAAACGTTTTGTTTTCGAGATGATAGTTTCTGGATTCGACCATATTAATGACCAAAGGCTCGCATTTCTGTGCGTTATTATGTCATAATTAAGTCTATGATTTGATAGAGCAGTCTGACTGAGTGATGGTAGGCACCAGCAGGCTCATAAGCATTCATTTAAACAGCACTTTCGTGTGTTTTGCCAGAAGATCTGCTGTTTATGACGAGCAGAGCTGATTCGAACCTATCAACTCCCGATATTAGGCTGGTGTAACGATGTGATGTGAAATGGCTAGCTAGTTAGCGGGGTGCGCGCTAATAGCGTTTCAAACGTCACTCGCTCTGAGACTTGGAGTAGTTGTTCCCCTTGCTCTGCATGGGTAACGCTGCTTCGAGGGTGGCTATTGTCGTTGTGTTCCTGTTTCGAGCCCAGGTAGGAGCGAGGAGAGGTATACTGGCATACTAAAGTGCCTATAAGAACATCCAATAGTCAAAGGTATATGAAATACAAATGGTATAGAGAGAAATAGTCCTATAATTCCTATAATAACTACAACCTTAAACTTCTTACCTGGGAATAGTGAAGACTCATGTTAAAAGGAACCACCAACTTTCATATGTTCTCATGTTCTGAGCAAGGAACTTAAACGTTAGCTTTCTTACATAGCACATATTACAATTTTCCTTTCTTCTCCAACACTTTGTTTTCACATTATTTAAACCAAATTGAACATGTTTCATTGTTTATTTGAGGCTAAATTGATTTTATTGATGTATTATATTAAGTTAAAATAAGTGTTCATTCAGTATTGTTGTAATTGTCAGTATTACAAATACATTTTTAAAAATCGGCTGATTAATCGGTATCAGCTTTTTTTTTTGCCCTCCAATAATCGGTATTGGTATCCGCATTGAAAAATCATAATCGGTCAACCTCTACTTTGGCAAAATTGGTCATTTTTGTTTCCAACCGCCGTGTCTTTGTGAGACGCAGAGTAGGTGAACGGATGCTCTCTGCATGTGTGGTTCCCACCATCAAGCATGGGGGAGGATGTGTGAGGATGTGTGATGGCGTGGGGGTGTGTTGCTGGTGACACTGTCAGTGATTTATTTCGAATTCAAGGTACACTTAATCAGCATGGCTACCACAGCATTCTTCAGTGATATGCCATCCCATTTGGTATGCACTTAGTGGGACTATCATTTGTTTTTCAACTCATCACTTTCTTTCTGTCTAACTGCAGTAATACCATAGAGATCACTCCTGTCTAACTGCAGTAATACCATAGAGATCACTCCTGTCTAACTGCAGTAATGCCATAGAGATCACGCCTGTCTAACTGCAGCAATACCATAGAGATCACTCCTGTCTAACTGCAGTAATACCATAGAGATCACTCCTGTCTAACTGCAGCAATACCATAGAGATCACTCCTGTCTAACTGCAGTAATACCATCGAGATTACTCCTGTCTAACTGCAGTAATACCATAGAGATACTGTCTACTGTCTTTTACTGCCTCAATTTAACCTTGCGCAATACCCTACATGCAGTTGCACCCCTAAAAACTAAAAACATTTCTCATAAGAAACTAGCTCCCTGGTACACAGAAAATACCCAAGCTCTGAAGCAAGCTTCCAGAAAATTGGAACGGAAATGGCGCCACACCAAACTGGAAGTCTTCCGACTAGCTTGGAAAGACAGTACCATGCAGTACTGAAGAGCCCTTACTGCTGCTCGATCATCCTATTTTTCTAACTTAATTGAGGAAAATAAGAACAATCCGAAATTCCTTTTTGATACTGTCGCAAAGCTAACTAAAAAGCAACATTCCCCAAGAGAGGATGGCTTTCACTTCAGCAGTGATAAATTCATGAACTTCTTTGAGGAAAAGATCATGATTATTAGAACGCAAATTACAGACTCCTCTTTAAATCTGCATATTCCTTCAAAACTCAGTTGTCCTGAGTCTGCACAACTCTGCCAGGACCTAGGATCAAGAGACGCTCAAGTGTTTTAGTACTATATCTCTTGACACAATGATGAACCAAACCTGATCTGCCTACAGACTGTTGCTAGAGATTAGATCAGACCTGACCTACCTATAGACTGTTGCTAGAGATTAGATCAGACCTGATCTGCCTACAGACTGTTGGTAGAGATACGATCAGACCTGACCAGCCTACAGACTATTGCTGGAGATTAGATCAGACCTGACCTACCTATAGACTGTTTTTAGCGATTAGATCAGACCTGACCTGCCTACAGACTGTTGCTAGAGATTAGATCATACCTGACCTGCCTACAGACTGTTGCTAGAGATTAGATCAGACCTGAACTACCTATAGACAAGCACTGAGGCCCAAATGAGAACATGAAGTTTGAAGGATCTTTGTAGACTCAACTGAAAAGGTAAACTCAGTGACGTTGCCACCTAATATTTTGATATGAGCAAGATGCCAGACTTGGTAGCCAGGGTACCAAAACAGAGGAGAGAGAAGTTGAGCCTCCCGCTTCAACAGTCTTAGTTGTTGACACTCTATGCTCTATGTTATCATAGTATTATATTATTATGTTACCATGTTATTATGTTACCATGTTATTATAGTATTATATTATTATGTTACCATGTTATTATTTTACCATGTTATTATAGTATTATATTATTATGTTACCATGTTATTATGTTACCATGTTATTATGTTACCATGTTATTATTTTACCATGTTATTATGTTACCATGTTATTATGTTACCATGTTATTATTTTACCATGTTATTATAGTATTATATTATTATGTTACCATGTTATTATTTTACCATGTTATTATAGTATTATATTATTATGTTACCATGTTATTATGTTACCATGTTATTATGTTACCATGTTATCATAGTATTATATTATTATGTTACCATGTTATCATAGTATTATATTATTATGTTACCATGTTATTATAGTATTATATTATTATGTTACCATGTTATTATGTTACCATGTTATTATTTTACCATGTTATTATAGTATTATATTATTATGTTACCATGTTATCATAGTATTATATTATTATGTTACCATGTTATTATGTTACCATGTTATTATAGTATTATATTATTATGTTACCATGTTATTATGTTACCATGTTATTATAGTATTATATTATTATGTTACCATGTTATTATGTTACCATGTTATCATAGTATTATATTATTATGTTATTATGTTACCATGTTATTATTGTAACGGCGTTCTTCGTTTGTTGAAAAAGAGTCGGACCGAAATGCAGCGTGGTGGTTACTCATGTCTTTAATGAAACAATCGTGATACATGAAATAACTTCTACAAATGCAAAACAACAAACGGAACGTGAAAACTAATTCAAATCAAATCAAATTTTATTTGTCACATACACATGGTTAGCAGATGTTAATGCGAGTGTAGCGAAATGCTTGTGCTTCTAGTTTCGACAATGCAGTAATAACCAACAAGTAATCTAACTAACAATTCCAAAACTACTGTCTTATACACAGTGTAAGGGGATAAAGAATATGTACATAAGGATATATGAGTGATGGTACAGAGCAGCATAGGCAAGATACAGTAGATGGTATCGAGTACAGTATATACATATGAGATGAGTATGTAAACAAAGTGGCATAGTTAAAGTGGCTAGTGATACATGTATTACATAAGGATGCAGTCGATGATATAGAGTACAGTATATACGTATGCATATGAGATGAATAATGTAGGGTAAGTAACATTATATAAGGTAGCATTGTTTAAAGTGGCTAGTGATATATTTACATCATTTCCCATCAATTCCCATTATTAAAGTGGCTGGAGTTGGGTCAGTGTCAATGTCAGTGTGTTGGCAGCAGCCACTCAATGTTAGTGGTGGCTGTTTAACAGTCTGATGGCCTTGAGATAGAAGCTGTTTTTCAGTCTCTCGGTCCCAGCTTTGATGCACCTGTACTGACCTCGCCTTCTGGATGGTAGCGGGGTGAACAGGCAGTGGCTCGGGTGGTTGTTGTCCTTGATGATCTTTATGGCCTTCCTGTAACATTGGGTGGTGTAGGTGTCCTGGAGGGCAGGTAGTTTGCCCCCGGTGATGCGTTGTGCAGACCTCACTACCCTCTGAAGAGCCTTACGGTTGAGGGCGGAGCAGTTGCCGTACCAGGCGGTGATACAGCCCGCCAGGATGCTCTCGATTGTGCATCTGTAGAAGTTTGTGAGTGCTTTTGGTGACAAGCCGAATTTCTTCAGCCTCCTGAGGTTGAAGAGGCGCTGCTGCGCCTTCTTCACGATGCTGTCTGTGTGAGGGGACCAATTCAGTTTGTCTGTGATGTGTATGCCGAGGAACTTAAAACTTGCTACCCTCTCCACTACTGTTCCATCGATGTGGATAGGGGGGTGTTTCCTCTGCTGTTTCCACAATCATCTCCTTAGTTTTGTTTACGTTGAGTGTGAGGTTATTTTCCTGACACCACACTCCGAGGGCCCTCACCTCCTCCCTGTAGGCCGTCTCGTCGTTGTTGGTAATCAAGCCTACCACTGTTGTGTCGTCCGCAAACTTGATGATTGAGTTGGAGGCGTGCGTGGCCACGCAGTCGTGGGTGAACAGGGAGTACAGGAGAGGGCTCAGAACCCACCCTTGTGGGGCCCCAGTGTTGAGGATCAGCGGGGAGGAGATGTTGTTGCCTACCCTCACCACCTGGGAGCGGCCCGTCAGGAAGTCCAGTACCCAGTTGCACAGGGCGGGGTCGAGGGTACTATGGTGTTGAATGCCGAGCTGTAGTCGATGAACAGCATTCTCACATAGGTATTCCTCTTGTCCAGATGGGTTAGGGCAGTGTGCAGTGTGGTTGAGATTGAATCGTCTGTGGACCTATTTGGGCGGTAAGCAAATTGGAGTGGGTCTAGGGTGTCAGGTAGGGTGGAGGTGATATGGTCCTTGACTAGTCTCTCAAAGCACTTCATGATGACGGAAGTGAGTGCTACGGGGCGGTAGTCGTTTAGCTCAGTTACCTTAGCTTTCTTGGGAACAGGAACAATGGTGACCCTCTTGAAGCATGTGGGAACAGCAGACTGGTATAGGGATTGATTGAATATGTCCGTAAACACACCGGCCAGCTGGTCTGCGCATGCTCTGAGGGTGCGGCTGGGGATGCCGTCTGGGCCTGCAGCCATGCGAGGGTTAACACGTTTAAATGTCTTACTCACCTCAGCTGCAGCGAAGGAGAGACCGCATGTGTTCGTTGCAGGCCGTGTCAGTGGCACTGTATTGTCCTCGAAGCGGGCAAAAAAGTTATTTAGTCTGCCTGGGAGCAAGACATCCTGGTCCGTGACTGGGCTTACAGCCTATCTGGTGAACACTACACAGAGACAGGAACAATCACCCACGAAATACAATGCGAAACCCAGGCTACCTAAATACGGTTCCCAATCAGAGACAACGAGAATCACCTGACTCTGATTGAGAACCGCCTCAGGCAGCCAACCTATGCTACACCCCTACTCAGCCGCAATCCCAATACCTACAAAACCCCCAATACGAAACACAACATAAACCCATGTCACACCCTGGCCTGACCAAATATATAACGACAACACAAAACACTATGACCAAGGCGTGTGTAACGTCATTCTTCGTTTGTCGAAAGAGAGTCGGACCGAAATGCAAGCGTGGTGGTTACTCATGTCTTTAATGAAGAAAGCGATACATGAAATAACTATACAAAATACAACACAACAAACGGAACGTGAAATCTAATTACAGCCTATCTGGTGAAACTACACAGAGACAGGAACAATCACCCACGAAATACAAAGCGAAACCAGGCTACCTAAATACGGTTCCCAATCAGAGACAACGAGAATCAACTGACTCTGATTGAGAACCGCCTCAGGCAGCCAAGCCCATACAACACCCCTACTCAGCCGCAATCCCAATAATACAAAAACCCCAATACGAAATACAACAACATAAACCCATGTCACACCCTGGCCTGACCAACTAATAAAGAAAACACAAAATACTAAGACCAAGGCGTGACAGCGTGACAATTATTTTACCATGTTATTATAGTATTATATTATTATGTTACCATGTTATCATAGTATTATATTATTATGTTACCATGTTATTATGTTACCATGTTATCATAGTATTATATTATTATCTTACCATGTTATCATAGTATTATATTATTATGTTATCATGTTATTATGTTACCATGTTATTATAGTATTATATTATTATGTTACCATGTTATTATGTTACCATGTTATCATAGTATTATATTATTATGTTACCATGTTATTATGTTACCATGTTATCATAGTATTATATTATTATGTTACCATGTTATTATAGTATTATATTATTACGTTACCATGTTATTATGTTACCATGTTATTATTTTACCATGTTATTATAGTATTATATTATTATGTTACCATGTTATTATGTTACCATGTTATTATTTTACCATGTTATCATAGTATTATATTATTATGTTACCATGTTATCATAGTATTATATTATTATGTTACCATGTTATTATAGTATTATATTATTATGTTACCATGTTATTATGTTACCATGTTATCATAGTATTATATTATTATGTTACCATGTTATTATGTTACCATGTTATCATATTATTATAGCATTATGTTATTGTGTTATCATTTTAGCATGTTATCATATTATTGCAGTATTATGTTATTGTGTTATCATGTTATCTTATTAACTTGGATTATGTTATTGTGTTATCATGTTACCATGTTATCATGTTATCATATTATTGTAGTATTATGTTATTGTGTTATCATGTTAACATGTTACCATGTATTCATGTTATCGTATTATTAGAGTATTATGTGATTGTGTTATCATGTTATTATGTTATCATGTTATCATGTTACCATGTTATCATATTATTAGAATATTATGTTATTGTGTTATCATGTTATCATGTTATCATATTAATATAGTATTATGTTATTGTGTTATCATGTTGCCATGTTATCATATAATTAGAATATTATGTTATTGTGTTATCATGTTATTATAGTATTATATTATTATGTTACCATGTTATCATAGTATTATATTATTATGTTACCATGTTATTATGTTACTGTAACGGTGTTCTTCGTTTGTCGAAAGAGAGTCGGACCGAAATGCAGCGTGGTGGTTACTCATGTCTTTAATGAATGAATTGCGGTACATGAAATAACTGATACAAATACAAAACAACAAAACGGAACGTGAAACCTAATTACAGCCTATCTGGTGAAACTACACAGAGACAGGAACAATCACCCACGAAATACAAAGCGAAACCAGGCTACCTAAATACGGTTCCCAATCAGAGACAACGAGAATCAACTGACTCTGATTGAGAACCGCCTCAGGCAGCCAAGCCTATACTAGACACACCCCTAATCAACCACAATCCCAATGCCTACAAAAACCCCAATACGACAATACAATAAACCCATGTCACACCCTGGCCTGAACAAATAATTAAAGAAAACACAAAATACTAAGACCAAGGCGTGACAGTTACCATGTTATCATAGTATTATATTATTATGTTACCATGTTATCATATTATTATAGTATTATGTTATTGTGTTATCATTTTAGCATGTTATCATATTATTGTAGTATTATGTTATTGTGTTATCATGTTATCATGTTATCATATAAATTTGGATTATGTTATTGTGTTATCATGTTACCATGTTATCATATTATTGTAGTATTATGTTATTGTGTTATCATGTTATCATGTTATCATATTATTGTAGTATTATGTTATTGTGTTATCATGTTAACATGTTACCATGCATTCATGTAATCATATTATTAGAGTATTATGTGATTGTGTTATCATGTTATTATGTTATCATATTATCATGTTACCATGTTATCATATTATTAGAATATGATGTTATCGTGTTATCATGTTATCATGTTATCATATTAATATAGTATTATGTTAATGTGTTATCATGTTACCATGTTATTATATTATTGTAGTATTATGTTATTGTGTTATCATGTTAACATGTTACCATGCATTCATGTAATCATATTATTAGAGTATTATGTGATTGTGTTATCATGTTATTATGTTATCATATTATCATGTTACCATGTTATCATATTATTAGAATATTATGTTATCGTGTTATCATGTTATCATGTTATCATATTAATATAGTATTATGTTATTGTGTTATCATGTTGCCATGTTATCATATAATTAGAATATTATGTTATTGTGTTATCATGTTATCATGTTATCATATTAATATAGTATTATGTTATTGTGTTATCATGTTGCCATGTTATCATATAATTAGAATATTATGTTATTGTGTTATCATGTTATCATGTTATCATATTAATATAGTATTATGTTATTGTGTTATCATGTTGCCATGTTATCATATAATTAGAATATTATGTTATTGTGTTATCATGTTATCATATTATTAGAACATTATGTTAATCATCATGTTATCATGTTACAATGTTATCATATTATTAAATTATTATGTTATTATGGTACCATGTTATCATAGTATTATGTTATTATGTTACCATGTTATTATTTCACCATGTTATCATAGTATTATGTTATTATGTTACCATGTTATTATTTCACCATGTTATCATAGTATTTTATTGTCATGTTACCATGTTACCATGTTATCATATTATTATATTAATGTATTATCATGTTGTTACGTTACCATGTTATCATAATATTATATTATTATGTTATCATGCTATCATAGTATTATATTATCATGATATCGTGTTATTATGTTATTATAAAAACATTTATTGAGAAAACAGACCAGCACTACCAGTCTCCAAGAGCTAACCTTTCAAGAAAATACACACACACACACGCACGCACGCACGCACGCACGCACGCACACACACACACACACACACACACACAGGCTCATGTGAATAGAGCACACAGGTTGTCTGCTACTGTGTCAGCACAGGGGTTACATCTCATCATCTCCTGCTGAACCTGTGTGTGTGTGTGTGTGTGTGTGTGTGTGTGTGTGTGTGTGTGTGTGTGTGTGTGTGTGTGTGTGTGTGTGTGTGTGCGTGCGTGCGTGCGTGCGTGCGTGCGTGCGTGCGTGCGCGCGTGCGCGTGTGTGCGTGTGTGCGTGCGTCTCAAAAGGACCTAGGTTCCTACAAGCTTATCTCTGTTGCAGTTCATCGACCAAAGCAACCATCCTATTAGTCTAGGATTGTATGGATTATGCTCCTTCCTGCTTTGACACCTTGCAAATTGTCTGTGAATGTGTACTAAAATAGAGGCTTTGTTTTTAATTGATTGCCCTAGATAATTCTCTCTTTATGATTGCTTGACGCTTTCGTTATATGATTTGTGATGTTTCTGAGTTTTCTATCCGGAACCCTTGCTTGGGTTGACCTCATGTGTCTATTTAACTATCTCTGTGTCTGGCAACATGTGTTCTCTACCGACACTATGACAGACAGATTGCTCTATAGTCGCTCTGGGTTTCCAAGGAGATTGCATTAATTAATGGTATGAAAACTAGGATGGCGGGTTAAATTGGTGCTTTGACCATCTCCGTAATCATAAATTAAATATTCTCAACCCAGAGAACAAAATGGAAATAAAGAGAGGTGGGGTGCGGGGAGAGGCGGGGTGCGGGGAGAGTGAGAGAGACAGAGACAGAGAGAGCGATCAGGCAAGGTGAAATCTTTGATTAGCACTGTGTTCAGACCTGAGATGAGATGAGTACCACCCTAAGATGTAATTGAATTGTTTTTTCAAATGACAGGTGATGGGTCCCTACAATAGCCCTCACAGTCTGGGCAGAGACAGATACTGTCAGGCTTTAACATGCTGTGTGTCTGTGTGTGTTTCCTGGTGTCTGTGTGTGCACGTGCGTTTGTGTGTGTGGGCATGTGTGTGATTGTGTTAGTGTGTGTGTCTGTTTGATGCAGGTCGTATCTCCAGCTCAGGGCTGGTGGTAATCTGATAGGTTGGTAGTGGAGTGACATATTCATTTAACCTCCTGCAGTGTCTCCTGTACCAGCCTGGAAAGGCCTCCTGGGAAATGCACCTGTCACAAAGGGGCTGTATCATTCCCAAGACACCATTAAGTGCATGATTCCAATCAAATAATTTAGAGTAAATCTAATTCAATGTCAACCATGGACATAACATGGCTATATAAGTTCCACATCCATTCCACAACCACTCAATGACTTGGTCATGGTTCTGTCCACAGAATGATAGCACCATAATATGTACCATATAATACATATAATACAGTATATTTATATATATACAGTGGGGATAACAAGTATTTGATACACTGCCGATTTTGCAGGTTTTCCTACTTACACAGCATGTAGAGGTCTGTAATTTTTTATCATAAGTACACTACAACTGTGAGAGACGGAATCTAAAACAAAAATCCAGAAAATCACATTGTATGATGTTTAAGTAATTCAATTGCATTTTATTGCATAAGTATTTGATAACCTACCAACCAGTAAGAATTCCGGCTCTCACAGAGAGTCAATCACCCTCGGTCTGGGGCTCCATGCAAGATCTCACCTCGTGGGGCATCAATGATCATGGGGAAGGTGAGGGATCAGCCCAGAACTACATGGCAGGACCTGGTCAATGACCTGAAGAGAGCTGGGACCACAGTCTCAAAGAAAACCATTAGTAACACACTACGCCGTCATGGATTAAAATCCTGCAGCGCACGCAAGGTCCCCCTGCTCAAGCCAGCACATGTCCAGGCCCGTCTGAAGTTTGCCAATGACCATCTGGATGATCCCGAGGAGGAATGGGAGAAGGTCATGTGGTCTGATGAGACAAAAATAGAGCTTTTTTCGTCTAAACTCCACTCACCATGTTTGGAGGAAGAAGAAGGATGAGTACAACCCCAGGAACACCGTCCCAACCGTGAAGCATGGAGGTGGAAACATGATTCTTTGGGGATGCTTTTCTGCAAAGGGGACAGGACGACTGCACCGTATTTAGGGGAGGATGATGGGGCCATGTATCGTGAGATCTTGGCAAACAACCTCCTTCCCTCAGTAAGAGCATTGAAGATGGGTCGTGGCTGGGTCTTCCAGCATGACAACTACCCAAAACACACAGCCAGGGAAACTAAGGAGTGGCTTGGTAAGAAGCATCTCAAGGTCCTGGAGTCGCCCAGCCAGTCGCCAGACCTGAACCCAATAGAAAATCTTTGGAGGGAGCTGAAAGTCCGTATTGCCCAGCGACAGCCCCGAAACCTGAAGGATCTGGAGAAGGTCTGTATGGAGGAGTGGGCCAAAATCCCTGCTCCAGTGTGTGCAAACCTGGTCAAGAACTACAGGAAACGTATGATCTCTGTAATTGCAAACAAAGGTTTCTGTACCAAATATTAAGTTCTGCTTTTCTGATGTATCAAATACTTATGTCATGCAATAAAATGCAAATTAATTACTTAAAAATCATAGAATGTGATTTTCTGGATTTTTGTTTTAGATTCCGTCTCTCAAAGTTGAAGTGAAACCTATGATAAAAAAAATTACAGACCTCTACATGCTTTGTAAGTAGGAAAACCTGCAAAATCGGCTGTGTATTAAATACTTGTTCTCCCCACTGTATACCTTAAAGGTTCTGCCAGTATGGCTGCTCATGGTGATGCCTGATTCTATGGTTTAATGTCCATGTCAGCCCAACACAGCTTTCAGCTGGTTAGACTTTAAACAGACTGAGTCAATGAGATGTGTCTGTGTGAGAGGAAAAGAGAGGAAAGGAGAGGACATGAGAAGATAGGATAGGTAGAGGTAGAGGAGAAGAGAGGAGAGGTAGAAGTAGAGGACAAGAGAGGACAGGAGAAGAGAGGACAGGAGATGAGAGGCAGAGGTAGAGGAGAAGTAGAGGTAGAAGAGAGGTAGAGGTAGAAGAGAGGACAGGAGAGGAAAGGTAGAAGTAGAAGAGAGGAGAGGAGAGGAGAGGAGAGGAGAGGAGAGGAGAGGAAGAATAGAGGACAGGAGAGGTAGAGTTAGAAGAGAGGACATGGGAAGAGAGGACAGGAGAGGTAGAGGTAGAAGAGAGGACAGGAGAAGATAGGACAGGAGAGGAGAGGTAGAGGAGAGGACAGGAGAAGATAAGACAGGAGAGGAGAGGAGAGGAGAGGAGAGGAGAGGAGAGGAGAGGAGAGGAGAGTTAGAAGAGAGGACATGGGAAGAGAGGACAGGAGAGTTAGAGGTAGAAGAGAGGACAGGAGAAGATAAGACAGGAGAGGAGAGGTAGAATAGAGGACAGGAGAGGTAGAATAGAGGAGAGGAGAGGAGAGGAGAGGAGAGAGGAGAGGAGAGGAGAGGGAGAGGGAGAGGAGAGGAGAGGAGAGGAGAGGAGAGGAGAGGAGAGGAGAGGAGAGGAGAGGTAGAATAGAGGACAGGAGAGGTAGAGTTAGAAGAGAGGACATAGGAAGAGAGGACAGGAGAGGTAGAATAGAGGACAGGAGAGGTAGAGGTAGAATAGAGGACAGGAGAGGTAGAATAGAGGACAGGAGAGGAGAGGTAGAATAGAGGACAGGAGAGGTAGAATAGAGGACAGGAGAGGTAGAATAGAGGAGAGGAGAGGTAGAGGTAGAGGAGAGGCAGGGTGTTGAGCAGTATATCTGGTGATTGTGTGTGTGAGGCCTGTGAAAGATGATGGAGAGGAACTAAAAACATGGATCAATTTTCTTCCTCTCCTCAATGTACACTCTTCCCCCTATCTTTGGTATGTTAGTGGCTAATGTAGATAGTTCTTCTTCCACAGACCTCTCACACACACAATAAGAATAGAGGGGGGTTGGGGGTGCAGAGAGAGGAGAGAAGGGGATAAAGAGAGGGGAAAATATAGGGGAATTGAAGATGAGTGAGGGTTTCAGAATGTAGTGGTGACTGTCTAAGAAAAGGAGGAAGAAAGAAGTGGAGCGAGAGTGAGGTAAAATGGGGGAGAGCAAGTCACAGAGAGGAAGAGAGTGGTCAGCAATACAGCATACCCACCACTAGCCACATGCACACACATACACACGCACACACACAGCCTCCCTCCTCCGTCCATATTTGTCTTATTCAGACAGAAACAGCAGATCAGAGAGAGAGAGAGTGAAACATATTTATCTCAGCAGCTTCATTATCCATCTGCTACAGAGCGTCACAGTGTTGATCCCACTAAAGGGCCCGTGGAGGGGTCAGAGGCTGAGGATAAATCCCAAATTGGTGCCATGCTAAACGGACATTATGCAACGCCTGGCCAGGCTAACTGGGGTGATTTCACTGGACATCTTGTCCTGGCCGTAATCCTGCCAACAGCATGCCGCCCGGGAGACTAACACACATTGCCCCAAGAGGACACAAACACACACACCCAAACAAACACGCACACACATTTTACGGTGCTGCTACTGCCAAGGCTGGAGACTGGAAACTGACCTGGATCCTTCTGGGATTTTACACATGCTCTCTATCTCTGGTGAACACACACAAACACACACACACACACACAGACATACACACACGCTTCATTGCATCATTCCACGACAGTGAAA